>NW_022315390.1:0-319 GCF_002776525.5 Piliocolobus tephrosceles
TGCTTCAATTAATTTTTAACAGTTTTAACCACCACACCCGCCACCTACCTTGGACATCCTCAGTATTAGAATGCTGTAGTGTAGGATGGGTGTGGTCTGTGTTATCCTATCACCTAGTTATTCTCTTCCTAGGAGAAGAGCATGTTATGTGCCTGCCTTTATAATCTGGCAATTATTTATTCTGCAGGAAGTGGAAGCACATAATTGTTTCTTTCTCTCCAGAGTTTCTATTGTGTCTTTGGTTTTATTTATTTGTTTTCAGAGATGATTCTCATGCTTGTTCTCTTCTTCTCTGGGTAAGCATTGAAGACTCCCTTCC
>NW_022315390.1:419-9278 GCF_002776525.5 Piliocolobus tephrosceles
TGTAGTGTAGGATGGGTGTGGTCTGTGTTATCCTATCACCTAGTTATCCTCTTCCTAGGAGAAGAGCATGTTATGTGCCTGCCTTTATAATCTGGCAATTATTTATTCTGCAGGAAGTGGAAGCACATAATTGTTTCTTTCTCTCCAGAGTTTCTATTTTGTCTTTGGTTTTATTTATTTGTTTTCAGAGATGATTCTCATGCTTGTTCTCTTCTTCTCTGGGTAAGCATTGAAGACTCCCTTCCCTTAGCCAGCCCCTAGTCTTCCTGCAGTTATCATCTCTTCCCACCCCACACCCTGATGCCCTCTCAATGTTTGTTTATTTTTCCTGGTCATCTTTTCTTTGGCAGGGTCTCTATTAGAAAGTCCAGGCTGACTCTCTCCCACTAATAATGCTGATCTTTGGAGTAGTATGTGCTTTCTTCACCTTTACTTAAGTGTAGTAGGAAATTCGGTTCAATCTTCTTTCTCTATAGTGCTATTTAGGTGCAGCTCCAGAATGATTTTCATCTTTAGACAGTTTGTGGTAAGAGGTAAACACTATTCGAACGCCAAAGGGTCAAGAGATGTCCTGTTTTATTGTTGTTGTTTGTTTGCTTGCTTCTTAGTTTTGAGTGGGAAAGGCCCTCCTCACTTCCCCATGGAGAGGATGGCAAGTTAGAGTGCTTGGAAATGCATAGAATTCCAATTTTGCTATCCAAAGGGACTCTCTATGGACGCTTCACACCCCACCATTTTACAGGTGGGGTGAACGACCGCTAATGCTAGTAGAAGCAGGTGTTATAGCCTCACTTTGCAATACATATGTTGTCTAGCAGCAGCTTGCTTTAGGATGTAGGGGTTCTAAGTACCCATTCTCCTCTTTCTGTAGTCTCAGCTGAACTGAGACAGAATGAGTTCCATTTTAACACTCAAATACAATAAAAATACGGCATTGCAGAAACTTGAAGATGAAAGTACATGGAAGTCACTGTAAAAAAAGCACCTTTTGATTTAGACTGTGGTCCCCTTTTATTACAGAATACACTGACATTTCTCAGAGGAATAAGTTATTTGTAAATCTTTATTCACTTAGGTTCACTGAAACTTGAGTGATAAAAATAAAAAAAATAGGTGGGTCAAATCTAATAAGATAAATTTATATTTTCTCTCCTATGTTCATCTGCATGATAAAGCTCTGCCATTTTCCTTCAGGTCATTTTTCCAGTTCCTTTCACATTTTACCTTTGTTGTTCTCTCTTTCATTTCTAGAGAATATTACTCTCATTTGGATAGACCAGTCTCCAGCCTCCTAAGAACATCTCAGAGTTGACATTACTACATACTTGTTTATTTTTTTTAAGGAGTAAACATATTGTTCAGAACAAGCTGAAAATATTGTTCTAGAAGTATAATGCTAACATAAAATCATTTCCCACTTCATCATTCAATTAATACAAAATGGCTATGGTTTCTCAAACCCTCTTGCTTTTTCATGTTTTTGTTCATGCTATTATACTACGTCTAAGTACATAACTGTCTTCTCAGTCTCCTTTGACCATCATCTACTCACCCGTCGGGATTTAGACAGGCCTATGTTGAAAAATATGCTTAAAAACAAAGCTTACCTGAGAACGCCATTGTCAAGGATATACAAAATAGCAAGTATTAAATTTGATGACCTTCTTCATAGAATAGATGTAGAATATTTTGTTTGAATGCTATTTAATTCAGATTAATATACATGCATACATTTATGCATGTGTATATATTAATACACGTTATATGTGCATGTGTATATAAATATACACACACAAACACACATGTATGTACATACATCTACTATACCACGATTAACTTTTCGGATAAAAATGTCAAAAGTGAAATTTTTTTATTTTGATATTTTTTCTTTGTATAATTGGCACATAAAAGGACTAAGGCTCCTATACTCTATACATGTCTCAGAAAATAAGTACCATAGAGTCTCAGTATTTGAAAAACTCTTAAAGTTTATCCAGATGAAATTTCTACTGAATCTGAGAATTTGCTCCACTACATAACACTATAATTCCTACTATATTGACAGATTGTCACCACCTATTTCCTTGAATATTTAGGGTGAAGAGCTGTGGCCTTTCGAAGAAGAACACTTTGGGGTAATTTCTGTATCATAGGTGCTTTGTAACTCTAAAGGGTGAAACTGAAACCAGTTTCTGAGTGTCACTGGGTAACACATTTCAGTTCATAATTCAAAAGTCATCTTTATTGACTCTTCCTCAATATAGAGAGACTGCTTCACCTGAAATAAAAGTAGGATATCAAAAATGACTGAAGATTTGTTTTGAGACAATAAAAGGAATTTTTCGTACTGTGTGGAGTCTTTAACCAGAGGCAAGTAGAGAAGATGAAAGGAAGAGGATTCTAGAAACTAGATTCTAAATTAGCAATACGGTGACTATGGCAATGACAAAATCATGTCAGTCTGTAAAAATACAAAATAAACAATTACCCCCTCTGAAGAAAATACTAATTTGTACATGTGTTAGGAAAAATGATTAATGTACGAAGAAAATACTTTATAGAGGAGGACTTTTTTTTGAAATAAAATCCATTGTAAAGGGATTTCTTCTTTAGACTACCACGGAGCAACAGAGATTTAAAAATACCCACCTTTATGAAATCAAACATTATAGAAAATACACAAGACAATGGTTTTCAAGGTAGTGGACATCAAAATATGGATGATAGTGATCCCTGCAAGGTGGGAAACAAATGAAGTGAGCCTTATGATTACCTAACTTAGCACCTGAGAAGTTCTTATACCATGACACATGATGAAGCACCCAGGTGGAGCCTGGTAGTCGCCATAAGATGAAGAGATAAAGCTGAGAGCCCAGAAAGGCCAAGGTGACAAGAGTAAGCAGGGCAGAGTAACAGAGAGGAGAGAGCTACACGTAGAATTCTGGAGAAATGCACAGAGTCACCGCAAGTCTTAAGGCAAAGACTTACAGGTGCAGTTGTGAAGAAACTAAGGGAGAGGAAATAACCATCTAAAAGAATTGGAAAAAAATCTAGTGCTGACATAAAGTTATGAATAATTCTGTTTTTATTAGCCACAATAAAATATCTCATAATTCAAGAAGCATTGGATAAAGTAGTCATAAGGATTCTGCCTTAGTATTGAGTGAAAAATTAGTTTTAGGCAACATGCTGCTCTGGTTCCACCTAACAAATTTTAGCAGCAAGACAAAGAAGATCAAACTGTTACCTAGCAATTAACTATATCATAGAATAGAGCTCAAAATTATGTGTAGAAATGCAAAAATGTCCAGAAGTCAATAAGATAAAGTTCAAAAGGCCTGACATCCAGTCACAAAGTATGAGTCAAAATGAGAAATACCCAGAATCATAAAAACAGCAACAGCAACAACAAATGACTTGAACAAGTTCAGTGTGGCGAGGACATGAGTTTCTTAAGACTTATATATGAGGCACTCCTGGATGGCAACAGGACAACTGTAGAGATTTGTGCTGCCTCTTATCTCTAAGCTACTTTGAAGCTGATTTTTTGACTCTTTGCCTACTATGTTTATGCAATGAGACTGTTTTTTTTTTTTTTTTTTTTTTTTTCAGGTTTCTCAGATACTTTTTGGGATCTGAACAATTCTTTCTTTATTTATTTATTTTGAGACAAGAGTCTCACTCTGTTGCCCAGGCTGGAGTACAGTGGCGTGATCTTGACCCACTGCAAGCTCCACCTCTTGGGTTCACGCCATTCTCCTGCCTTAGGCTCCCGACTAGCTGGGACTACAGGCGCCCACCACCACTCCCGGCTTTTTGTATTTTTAGTAGAGACAGGCCTTTCACTGTGTTAGCCAGGATGGTCTCCATCTGACCTTGGGATCTGCCTATCTCAGCCTCCCAAAGTGCTGCGATTACAGGGGTGAGCCACCATGCTCAGCCAGATCTGAACAATTCTAGAGTTAAAATCTAAATTACCTGAACTTTTAAAAAGTACTGATTGTGATGAACAGTACATTAGATATTACAGAAGAAAAGTTTTGGTAACTTGAATACATAGCAATAGAAAATACCCAAAATAAAACACAAAAAGGAAAAAGACTGGAAAAAAATAGTAAACACAACTTCTGGAGCCAATGAAAAACTTGTAGCTGGTAAATATGTAATTAAAGTCCAAGGAGAAAAGGGGACAGAATAATATTTAAAGAAAACCAGTCATCCTTTCTTCAAATTTGATGAAGGCTTTGAATCTACAGATCCAAGAATGCCAATTAACCCAAGGCACATGAAATATGAAGATACTTCTCCATAGTGCATTCTAATCTAGAGAAGAGACAAATACAACATGCAGAAAAATGCAAATTAAGGACGGAGAAATAAAGTTTATTTTTGGACACAATTCAAAAAACAGGCAGAAAACAGTACAGCAATATCTTTAAAGAAAGTGTTCAAATGTCAACCTAAAATTCTTTAAAGAAAAAAATACTTTATTTTTCAAAAATGAGGAATAATAAAGATTGTTTGAGACCTACAAAACTGAAAGAACTCATCAATAGTAGGCCTAAACTACAATATGTAAAGAAGTCCATGAGGCAGCAGGAAAATTAAGTAGAACAGAAATCTGGATCAACAAAATGGAAAGCAGAGTCCTGAAAATGGTAGCTACAAAAATAAATATAAATGCATGATTTTATCATTTAACATGCTCAAAAGCAAAATGACTTTTAAAGCAAAAATAGAAAAGCGTACTGTGAAATTGATGACATATGTAGAGATTCAATTTAAAAAAGGGATTAAAGCGCATGTTACATATAAAAAGCCCAATTAAATATAGGTAGGTGAAAAATAAAAACATGAGAAAATATACGTCATCCAAACTCTAAGCAAAAGAGTAGCTATAGTAATATTAGATAAGGTAGACTTGAGATTAAAGAGGATTACCAGGGATACAGAGAATCATTTCATAATATAAAGTTAAATGTATGTAGTTAACAAAAGATATAACTTCTGGTAGTTACACACAAGAAATGAAAGCACATGGTCACGGTAAGGTACTGGTATGTATCTTTTATTATTATTATTTATTATTATTATATTTTCAGTTCTAAGGTACATGTGCACAACGTGCAGGTTTGTTACATATATATACATGTGCCATGTTGGTGTGCTGTACCCATTAACTCGTCATTTACATTAGGTATATCTGCTAATGCTATTCCTTCCCCTACCCCCTCCCCACAATAGGACCTGGTGTGTGATGATACTTTTCCTGTGTCCAAGTGATATCATTCTTCAATTCCCACCTATGAGTGAGAACACGTGGTGGTAAGTTTTCTGTTCTTGGGATAGTTTGCTGAGAATGATGGTTTCCAGCTGCATCCATGTCCCTACAAAGGACACAAACTCATCCCTTTTTATGGCTGCATAGTATTCCATGGTGTATATGTGCCATATTTTCTTAATCCAGTCTGTCACTGATGGACATTTGGGTTGATTCCAAGTCTTTGTTATTGTGAATAGTGCCGCAATAAGAATATGTGTGCATGTGTCTTTATAGCAGCATGACTTATATCCTTTGGGTATATCCCCAGTAATGGGATGACTGGGTCAAATGGTATTTCTAGTTCCAGATCCTTGAGGAATTGCCACACTGTTTTCCACAATGGCTGAAGTAGTTTACAGACCCACCAACAGTGTAAAAGTGTTTTTATTTCTCCACAGCGTCTCCAGCACCTGTTGTTTCCTGATTTTTTAATGATTGCCATTCTAACTGGTGTGAGATGGTATTTCATTGTGGTTTTGATTCGCATTTCTCTGATGGCGAGTGATGATGAGCATTTTTTCATGTGCCTGTTGGCTGCATGAATGTCTTTTTTGAGAAGTGTCTGTTCATATCCTTTGCCCACTTTTTGATGGGGTTGTTTGTTTCTTATAAATTTAAATGAGTTCTTTATAGAATCTGGATATTAGCCCTTTGTCAGATGAGTAGATTGCAAAAATTTTCTCCCATTCTGTAGGTTGCCTGTTCACTCTGATGGCGGTTTATTTTGCTGTGCAGAAGCTCTTTGGTTTAATTAGAACCCATTTGTCAATTTTGCCTTTTGTTGCCATTGCTTTTGGTGTTTTAAAGATGAAGTCCTTGCCCATACCTACGTCCTGAATGGTATTACCTAGGTTTTCTTCTGGGTTTTTATGGTATTAGGTCTAACATTTAAGTCTCTAATCCATCTTGAATTAATTTTCGTATAAGGAGTAAGGAAAGGATCCAGTTTCAGCTTTCTACTTATGGTTAGCCAGTTTTCCAAGCACCATTTATTCAATGGGGAATCCTTTCCCCATTTCTTATTTTTGTCATGTTTGTCAAAGATGAGATGGCTGTTGATGTGTGGTATTATTTCCAAGGGCTCTGTTCTGTTCCATTGGTCTATATCTCTGTTTTTGTATCAGTATCATGCTGTTTTGGTTACTGTAGCCTTGTAGTATAGTTTGAAGTCAGGTAATGTAATATTTCCAGCTTTGTTCTTTTGACTTTGGATTGTCTTGGCATTGCAGGGTGTTTTTTGCTTCCACATGAACTTTAAAGAAGATTTTTCCAATTCTGTGAAGAAGGCCAATGGCAGCTTGATGGGGATGGCACTGAATCTAAAAATTACCTTGCGCAGTATGGCCATTTTCACAATATTGATTCTTCCTATCCATGAGCATGGAATGTTCTTCCATTTGTTTGTGTCCTCTTTTATTTCACTGAGCATTTGGTTTGTAGTTCTCCTTGAAGAGGTCCTTTACATCCCCTGTAAGTTGGATTCCTAGGTATTTTATTCTCTTTGAAGCTATTGTGAATGGGAGTTCATTCATGATTTGGCTCTCTGTTTCTCTGTTACTGGTGTATAAGAATGCTCGTGATTTTTGTACATTGATTTTGCATCCTGAGACTTTGCTGAAGTTGCTTATCAGCTTAAGGAGATTTGAGGCTGAGAAAATGGGGTTTTCTAAATATGCAATCACGTCATCTGCAAACAGGGACAATTTGATTTCTTCTTTTCCTGACTGAATACACTGTATTTCTTTCTCTTGCCTGATTGCCCTAGCCAGTACTTCCAACACTGTGTCGAATAGGAGTGGTAAGAGATGGCATCCCTGTCTTGTGCCAGTTTTCAAAGGGAATGCTTCTAGTTTTTTCCCAATCAATATGATACTGGCTGTAGGTTTGTCATAAATAGCTCTTATTATTTTGAGATACATTCCATTGATACCGAATTTATTGAGAGTTTTTAGCATGAAGGGGTGTTAAATTTTTTCAAAGGCCTTTTCTGCATCTATTGAGATAATCATGTGGTTTTTGTCTTTGGTTCTGTTTATATGATGGATTACATTTACTGATTTGTGTATGTTGAACCATCCTTGCATCACAGGGATGAAGCCCACTTGATCATGGTGGATAAGCTTTTTGTTGTGCTGTTGGATTCTGTTTGCCCATATTTTATTGAGGATTTTTGCATTGATGTTCATCAGGGATATTGGTCTAAAATTCTCTTTTTTTGTTGTGTCTCTGCCAGGCTTTGGTATCAGGATGATGTTGGCCTCATAGAATGAGTTAGGGAGGATTCCCTCTTTTTCTATTGATTGGAATAGTTTCAGAAGGAATGGTCCCAGGTGCTCCTCGTACCTCTGGTAGAATTCAGCTGTGAGTCCATCTGGTCCTGGACTTGTTTTGGTTGGTAGGCTATTAACTATTACCTCAATATCAGAGTCTGCTATTGGTCTATTCAGGTATTCAACTTCCTCCCGGCTTAGTCTTGGGAGAGTGTAAGTGTCCAGGAAATTATCCATTTCTTCTAGGTTTTCTAGTTTATTTGTGTAGAGGTGTTTATAGTATTCTCTGATGGTAGTTTGTGTTTCTGTAGGGTCAGTGGTGATACCCCCTTTATCATTTGATTCTTCTCTGTTTTCTTCTTTATTAGTCTTGCTAGCGGTCTGTCAATTTGGTTGATCTTTTCAAAAAACCGACTCCTGGATTCATTGATTTTTTGGAGGGTTTTCTGTGTCTCTATCTCCTTCAGTTCTGCTCTGATCTTAGTTATTTCTTGCCTTCTGCCAACTTTTGAATGTGTTTGCTCTTGCCGCTGTAGTTCTTTTAATTCCGATGTTAGAGTGTCAATTTTAGATCTTTCCTGCTTTCTCTTGTGGGCATTTAGTGCTATGAATTTCCCTCTACACACTGCTTTAAATGTGTCCCAGAGATTCTGGTATGTTGTATCTTTGTTCTCATTGGTTTCAAAGAACATCTTTATTTCTGCCTTCATTTCTTTATGTACCCAGTAGTCATTCAGGAGCAGGTTGTTCAGTTTCCATGCAGTTGAGCGGTTTTGATTGAGTTTCTTAATCCTGAGTTCTAGTTTGATGGCACTGTGGTCTGAGAGACAGTTTGTTATAATTTCTTTTCTTGTACATTTGCTGAGGAGTGCTTTACTTCCAATTATGTGGTCAATTTTGGAATAAGTGCGATGTGGTGCTGAGAAGAATGTATATTCTGTTGACTTGGGGTGGAGAGTTCCATAGATGTCTATTAGGTCCGCTTGGTGCAGAGATGAGTTCAATTCCTGGATATACTTGTTAACTTTCTGTCTCGTTGATCTGTCTAATGTTGACAGTGGAGTGTTGAAGTCTCCCATTATTATTGTATGGGAGTCTAAGTCTCCTTGTAAGTCTCTAAGGACTTGCTTTATGAATCTGGGTGCTCCTGTATTGGGTGCATATATATTTAGGATAGTTAGCTCTTCCTGTTCAATTGATCCCTTTACCATTATATAATGGCCTTGTTTGTCTCTTGATCTTTGATAGTTTAAAGTCTGTTTTTTT
>NW_022315391.1:0-10288 GCF_002776525.5 Piliocolobus tephrosceles
GGGTGTAGCCCAACCAGCTCAGGTCGAGTCCTGAAAAACTGGTGGGTGTTGGGGGAGCTCATCTTATGAAAGAGCAATTGGTGGCAAAGCTGGGTCTCCAGGACAGCTGTGTGTGTATATGTCTGCAGAGCATGCCTTGTAGTCATCTTTAGTAACTGAACACCATTTGTGAATGGATAAACTATATTCCTTGCTGTACAATAATGAAAAATCCATATTAACAATGGTAGTAATAAAAATATTGATGACTACTAACAGAAATGATGATCATCATGATACTAGTAATAGCAGTTATAATACTGATAATAAGACTAACCCTATGGACTTGGGACATACAAGTTTTCCCTAAGTGGATAATAGGCATAAATATTTGGCGGTGTGGGGTTATTTCAAGTCCCAGAAAGCAAGGATGAACATCTAGAACGAGAAGAAAAACAATCTGGAGGTTGGCATGTGCACACCTGGGGACTCCTGTGTTAACTTGTGGTGTTTCAGCCTAAGAGTGAATGTTAATAAAACCCTGGTCCTGTAACACCATGCTGACCAACACCTACCAGCTTTATGGAGATAAGATAGCTGGCTGATGGGGCAGGGATCCAGAGAAGGCACAGTTCCAGACCCGTACATGTTGCCCAGTGGCAGAGTTCATGTCAAGCAATAAACCCACGACAATGTCATTCCCAACTGCCTGGCTGTCATCTGCTCTTTCATGGCCCCTCTCTACTGGTACCTCTAGGCACTGGCATGTTCTCCAGAGGCTGTAGGAGGGCATCATACTCAGTACTCTCCCACCTGCAGGAGGCAAAAAAGATGGAAAGAGCTAAATAAAAATCCATGGCTTCTGGATTTTTTTTGGTGGGCATGGCATATTTTGCATTTGCTTTAATAATGGTGGAACCCAGTCAGTGGTTTGCAATACAGCTCTGGATGACTCTGGACACCTGTAGAGATTGAGACAATTTCCAGAAGGTCACAAGTTCTTGGAGGACTTTTTCATGAGTTCTTTGACCGAAAAGGTGGTTCAAAGAACTACTGTACTGACTTAGAAAATGTTGCAGTTTTTGTTTGTTGCTTGCTTTTTTTTTTTTTTTTTTTTTTTTACAATGGGAACTGGAATGTAAGATGCCAAACTAGCCTGTGGGGAACATGGATTTTCACAACAGTAACCACAGCGTGTAGTTTCCATTTCTATTCCCTGTTCATGTGGGAGACAGAGAAGGAAATCAGGTGCTCAGTTCCAGGGACATCACAGGACTAGGACATGTACAGTGAGGGTGGAAGGCAGAGGCATTGCTTTAGAAGAATAAAATTACTGCATGCACACATATATGTATGTATATGGATATATGTACACAAACATGCATATTTATAGATTCTGTTCTTTCTCTATATATATAATTTTCTTTATTTCACACTTGATATGATTTTTTTATTATACTTTATGTTGTAGGATACATGTGCACAACGTGTAGGTTTGTTACATATGTATACATGTGCCATGTTGGTGTGCCACACCCATTAACTCGTCATTTACATTAGGTATATCTCGTAATGCTATATCCTTCTCCCCTCCCCCCACCCCACATCAGGCCCCAGTGTGTGATGTTCCCTTACTGTGTCCAAGTGATCCCATTGTTCAGGTACCACCTATGAGTGAGAACATGCGGTGTTTGGTTTTCTGTTCTTGTGATAGTTTGCTGAGAATGATGGTTTCCAGCTGCATCCATGTCCCTACAAAGGACGTGAACTCATCCTTTTTTATGGCTGCATTGTATTCCATGACGTGTATGTGCCACATTTTCTTAATCCAGTCTGGCATTGATGGACATTTGGGTTGGTTCCAAGTCTTGGGTATTGTGAATAGTGCTGCAGTAAACATACATGTGCATATGTCTTTATAGCAGCATGATTTATAATTCTTTGGGGATATACCCAGTAATAGGATGGCTGGGTCAAATGGTATTTCTAGTTCTACATCCTTGAGGAATCACCACAGTGGTTGAACTAGTTTACAGTCCCACCAACAGTGTAAAAGTATTCCTATTTCTCCACATCCTCTCCAGCACCTGTTCTTTCCTGACTTTTTAATGATTGCCATTCTAACTAGTGTGAGAGGTATCTTATTGTGGTTTTGATTTGCATTTCTCTGATGGCTAGTGATGATGAGCATTTCTTCATGTGTCCGTTGGCTGCATAAATGTCTTCTTTAGAGAAGTGTCTGTTCTTATCCTTTGCCAACTTTTTAATGGGGTTGTTTGTTTTCTTGTTGTAAATTTGTTTGAGTTCTTTGTTGGTTGTGGATATTAGCCCTTTTTCAGATGAGTAGATTGCCAAAATTTTCTCCCATTCTGTAGGTTGTCTGTTCATTCTGATGGTAGTTTCTTTTGCTATGCAGAAGTTCTTTAGTTTAATTAGATCCCATTTGTCTAGTTTGGCTTTTTTTGCCATTGCTTTTGGTGTTTTGGTCATGAAGTCCTTGCCCATGTTTCTGTCCTGAATGGTATTGTCTAGGTTTTCTTCTAGGGTTTTTATGGTTTTAAGTCTAACCTTTAAGTCTCTAATCCATCTTGAATTAATTTTTGTGTAAGGAGTAAGGAAGGGATCCAGTTTCAGCTTTTTATTTATGGCTAGCCAGTTTTCCCAGCAGCATTTATTAAATAGGGAATCCTTTCCCCATTTCTTGTTTTTGTCAGGTTTGTCAAAGATCAGATGGTTGTAGATGTGTGGTATTATTTCTGAGGGCTTTGTTCTGTTCCATTGGTCTATAGCTCGGTTTTGGTACCAGTACCATGCTGTTTTGGTTACTGTAGCCTTGCAGTATAGTTTGAAGTCAGGTAGCATGATGCCTCCAGCTTTGTTCTTTTGACTTAGGATTGTCTTGGCAATGCGGGCTCTTTTTTGGTTCCTTATGAACTTTAAAGTAGTGTTTTCCAATTCTGTGAAGAAAGTCGTTGGTAGCTCAATGGGGATGGCATTGAATCTATAAATTACCTTGGGCAGTATGGCCATTTTCATGATATTGATTCTTCTTGTTCATGAGCATGGAGTGTTCTTCCATTTGTTTGTGTCCTCCTTTATTTCATTGAGCAGTGGTTTGTAGTTCTCCTTGAAGAGGTCCTTCACATCTGTTGTAAGTTGGATTCCTAGGTATTTTATTGTCTTTGAAGCAATTGTGAATGGGAACTCATTCATGATTTGGCTCTCTGTCTGTTATTGGTGTATAAGAATGCTTGTGATTTTTGCACAATAATTTTGTATCCTGAGACTTTGCTAAAGTTGCTTATCAGTTTCAGGAGATTTTGGGCTGAGACGATGGGGTTTTCTAAATAGACAATCATGTCATCTGCAAACAGGGACAATTTGACTTCTTCTTTTCCTAATTGAATACCCTTTATTTCTTTCTCTTGCCTGATTGCCATGGCCAGAACTTCCAACACTATGTTGAATAGGAGTGGTGAGAGAGGGCATCCCTGTCTTGTGCCAGTTTTTAAGGGGAATGCTTCCAGTTTTTGCCCATTCAGTATGATACTGGCTGTGGATTTGTCATAAATAGCTCTTATTATTTTGAGATACGTTCCATCAATACTGAATTTATTGAGAGTTTTTAGCGTGAAGGGCTGTTGAATTTTGTCAAAGGCCTTTTCTGCGTCTATTGAGATAATCATGTGGTTTTTGTCTTTGGTTCTGTTTATATGCTGGATTACATTTATTGATTTGCGTGTGTTGAGCCAGCCTTGCATCCCAGGGATGAAGCCCACTTGATCGTGGTGGATAAGCTCTTTGATGTGCTGCTGGATTTGGTTAACCAGTATTTTATTGAGGATTTTTGCGTCAATGTTCATCAGGGATATTGGTCTAAAATTCCCTTGTTTTGGTGTGTCTCTGCCAGGTCTTGGTATCAGGATGATGTTGGCCTCATCAAATGAGTTAGGGACGATTCCCTCTTTTTCTATTGATTGGAATAGTTTCAGAAGGAATGGTACCAGCTCCTCCTTGTACCTCTGGTAGAATTCAGCTGTGAATCTGTCTGATCCTGGACATTTTTTGGTTAGTAGGCTATTAATTATTGCCTCAATTTCAGAGCCTGTTATTGGTCTGTTCAAGGATTCAACTTCTTCCTGGTTTAGTCTTGGGAGAGTGTATATGTCCAGGAATTATCCATTTCTTCTAAGTTTTCTAGTTTATTTGCGTAGAAGTGTTTATAGTATTCCCTGATGGTAGTCTGTATTTTTGTGGGGTCAGTGGTGATATCCCCTTTATCATTTTTTTTTTTTGCATCTATTTGATTCTTCTCTCTTTTCTTCTTTATTAGTCTTGCTAGCAGTCTATCAATTTTGTTGATCTTTTCAAAAAATCAGCTCCTGGATTCATTGATTTTTTGAAGGCTTTTCTTGTGTCTTTCCTTCAGTTCTGCTCTGATCTTAGTTATTTCATGCCCTCTGCTGGCTTTTGAATGTGTTTGCTCTTGCTTTTATAGTTCTTTTAATTGTGATGTTAGGGTGCCAATTTTAGAGCTTTCCCGCTCTCTCTTGTGAGAATTTAGTGCTATAAATTTTCCTCTACACATTGCTTTAAATGTCTTCCAGAGATTCTGGTATGTTGTATCTTTGTTCTCATTGGTTTCAAAGAACATCTTTATTCTGCCTTCATTTTGTTATGTACCCAGTAGTCATTCAAGAGCAGGTTGTTCAGTTTCCATGTAGTTGAGTGGTTTTGATTGAGTTTCTTAGTCCTGAGTTCTGGTTTGATTGCAGTGTGGTCTGAGAGACAGTTTGTTATAATTTCTGTTCTTTGACACTTACTGAGGAGTGCTTTACTTCCAACTATGTGGTCAATTTTGGAATAAGTTCAATGCGGTGCTGAGAAGAATGTATATTCTGTTGCTTTGGGGTGGAGAGTTCTGTTGATGTCTATTAAGTCTGCTTGGTGCAGAGTTGTGTTCAATTCCTGGATATCCTTGTTAACTTTCTGTCTCGTTGATCTGTCCAGCGTTGACAGTGGGGTGTTAAATTATCCCACTATTATTGTGTGGTAGTCTAAGTCTCTTTGTAAGTCTCTAAGGCCTTGTTTCATGAATCTGGGTGCTCCTGTATTGGGTGCATATATATTTAGGATAGTTAACTCTTCTTGTTGAATTGATCTCTTTACCATTATGTAATGACCTTCTTTATCTCTTTTGATCTTTGTGGTTTAATGTCTGTTTTATCAGAGACTAGGATTGCAGCCCCTGCTATTTTTTTGTTTTCCATTTGCTTGGTAGATCTTCCTCCATCCCTTTATTATGAGACTATGTGTGTCTCTGCACGTGAGATGGGTCTCCTGAATAGAGCAAACTGATGGGTCTTGACTCTTTATGCAATTTGCCAGTTTGTGTCTTTTAATTGGGACATTTAACCTATTTACATTTAAGGTTAATATTGTTATGTGTGAACTTGCTCCTGTCGTTATGATGTTAGCTGGTTATTTTGCTCGTTAGTTGATGCAGTTTCTTCCTAGCATCGATGGTGTTTACATTTTGGCATGTTTTTGCAATGGCTTGTACTGGTTGTTCCTTTCCATGTTTAGTACTTCCTTCAGGAACTCTTGTAGGGCAGCCTGGTGGTGACACAATCTCTCAGCATTTGCTTGTCTGTAAAGGATTTTATTTCTCCTTCACTTATGAAACTTAGTTGACTGTGTATGAAATTCTGGTTTGAAAATTCTTTAAGAATGTTGAATATTGGCCCCCACTCTCTTCTGGCCTGTAGAGTTTCTGCCAGGAGATCTGCTGTTAATCTGATGGGCTTCCCTTTGTGGGTAACGCGACCTTTCTCTCTGGCTGCCCTTAACATATTTTCCTTCATTTCAACTTTGGTGAATTTGACAATTATGTGTTTTAGAGTTGCTCTTCTTGAGGAGTATCTTTGTGGCATCCTCTGTATTTCCTGAATTTGAATGTTGGCCTGCCTTGCTAGGTTGGGGAAGTTCTCCTGGATGATATCCTGCAAAGTGTTTTCCAACTTGGTTCCCTTCTCTCTGTCACTTTCTGGTACACCAATCAGATGTAGATTTGGTCTTTTCACATAATCCATATTTCTTGGAGGCTTTGTTCATTTCTTTTTACTCTTTCTTCTCTAAACTTCTCTTCTCGCTTCATTTCATTCATTTGATCTTCAATCTCTGATACTTTTCCTTCCAGTTGATCGAGTCGGTTACGGAAGCTTGTGCATTTGTCATGTAGTTCTCGTGTCATGGTTTTCATCTCTATCAGGTCGTTTATGGACTTCTCTGCATTGGTTATTCTAGCTATCCATTCGTCAAATTTGTTTAAGGTTTTTCGTTTCTTTGTGCTGGGTTCATAGTTCCTCCTTTAGCTCTGAGAAGTTTGATCAACTGAAACCTTCTTCTCTCAACTTGTCAAAGTCATTCTCCATCCAGCTTTGTTCTGTTGCTGGCGAGCAGCTGCATTCCTTTGGAGGGGGAGGGGTGCTCTGATTTTTTGAATTTTGAGCTTTTCTGTACTGCTTTTTCACCATCTTTGTGGATTTATCTACCTTTGGTCTTTGATGGTGGTGATGTATGGATGAGGTTTTGGTGTGGATGTCCTCTCTCTTTGTTAGTTTTCCTTCTAACAGTCAGGACCCTCAGCTGCAGGTCTGTTGGAGTTTGCTTGAGGTCTACTCCAGTTAGGCTACTCCCAGTTAGGCTCTTCAGTTAGGCTACTCGGGGGTCAGGGACCCACTTGAGCAGGCAGTCTGTCAATTCTCAGATCCCAACCTCTGTGCTGGGAGAATCACTACTCTCTTCAAAGCTGTCAGAAAGGGACATTTACATCTGCAGAGGTTTCTGCTGCTTTTTGTTTAACTATGCCCTGTCCCCAGAGGTGGAGTCTACAGAGGCAGGCAGGCCTCCTTGAGCTGCAGTGGGCTCCACCCAGTTCGAGCTTCCTGGCTGCTTTGTTTACCTACTTAAGCCTCAGCAATGGCAGGTGCCCCTTCCCCAGCCTCGCTGCCACCTTGCAGTTAGATCTCAGATTGCTGTGCTAGCAATGAGAGAAGCTCTGGGGTCTTGGGACCCTCCGAGTCAGGTGTGGGATATAATCTCCTGGTGTGCTGTTTGCTAAGACCCTTGGTAAAGCACAGTATTAGGGTGGGAGTGACCCGATTTTTCCCAGTGTTTTGTGTCATGGCTTCCCTTGGCTAGGAAAAGGAATTCCCTTCCCCTTGCACTTCCTGGGTGAGGCGATGCCTTGCCCTGCTTCAGGTCTCACTCGTTGGGCTGCACCCGCTGTCCTGCACCAACTGTCCAACATGCCCCAGTGAGATGAACCCGGTACCTCAGTTGGAAATACAGAAATCACCCATCTTCTGTGTTGCTCACGCTGGCAGCTGGAGGCTGGAGCTGTTCCTATTCGGCCATCTTGGCGCCAACCTCACTTGATATGATTTCTAAATTTAAATACCTTTGAGACAAACGTGAATTGCGAAGGGATTTAAAAATGTCAGTGAAAAATGGAATTAAAAATAAAAATATAAATATCAACTTTATTTCTCAATATAATCTCTACTGAGATCAAGACACTGCATTAAGGGATGATCCCAACCATGCAGTCCATTACTAAAGAACTGAGGTTCATGGGAATTTGACCATGTCAGTGTAGTCTTCTACTATTAACTAAAGAAAAATGGGCGCCCTTTACAGTTATTTTAAGATTAGGAAAAATAAGGTCAGAAGAAACCAAATCAGGACTGTAATGTTGATGCCTAATAATTTCCCATGAAAACTCTTGCAAAATTACGGGTGTTAGACGAGAGGAAGGAACAGAAGTGTTGTTGTGGTGCAGAGGGACTCTCTAGTGAAGCTTTACAGGGCAATTTTCTGCAAAAGTATTTGCTAATTTTCTCTATGAACTCTCCTACTAAGCAGATATTACGGTGCTTTGGTCCTATAGAACGTCAACAAGCAAAATGCCTTGAGCATCCCCAAAACCTCCATGGCTTTTGCTTTGGAGAAGTTTGCTTTTGCTTTGACAGGACCACTTCTACCTCTTGGTAGCCATTGCTTTAATTGTGCTTTGCCTTCAGGATCCTATTGATAAAGCCAGTTTCACTCCCTGTTATAATTCTTCAAAATAATGCTTCAGGATCTTGATTCTGCTTGTTCAAAATAGTCAGTAATAGCTCTGCTTTTGTCCACAGCTGATCTAGGCACAAGGATATTCGGGACTCATCAAATGTGAAGTTTCTCAACTTTCACGTTATAGTCAATATTGCGTAAGCTGAACCAATTGATATGTCTGTGGTGTTGGCTATATTTCTTGTTAATTGTCAGTCCTCCTCAATTAGGGCATAGAAACAATTTTTTTTCTCTCAAAAATTGGAATGGATGCCCCTCCTCTGTGGGCTTCATCTTCAACATTGTCTTATCTCTTCTTAGAATAAGGTATCTGTTTGTAAACGACTGATCCTTCAGGTCATTTTTCCCACAGACTTTTCTTAAAGAATAATTTATTTCACCATTTTTTGTACCCCAGCTTCACCATAAATTTGATGTTTGTTCTTGTTTCAGGTTTGGTAGAAACAAGTTTGGTAGAATTCATGTGGCTCTTTTCAGACTGATGTTTTAAATCCTGTTCAGATATGTTAAAACAGGGCCGGGCATGGTGGCTCATGCCTGTAATCCCTGCACTTTGGGAGGTTGGGCAACAAGGCAACACCCTGCCTTGACAGTAAATACAAAAATTAGCCTCTACAAAAAATACAAAAATTAGCCAAGCAAGGTCCCAGCTACTTGGAAGGCTGAGGCAGGAGAATCGCTTCAGCCTGGGAAGCAGAGGTTACTTTGAGCCAAGATTGTTCCACTGCACTGCAACCTCGGTGAGGGGAGTGAAACCCTGTCTCAAAAAAAAAAAGTTGAAATAAACTACTATGTGCATGTTTTGATGCAAAAGCTAAAAGTTCATGCATAGTTTTTTCATAATTGTTATTTTGCATGAATTTGTTGAAGCCTCCTATTATTTGCCATAATTTTCTCACCTTATTAATTTCTATATACATAAAGAATTTCCAATTTGTGTAAACCTTTCTTCCCAGTTACTGAACAATTATTTTAAATTTGAAAAGTATGAGCTATTTTATTCTGTATTTTTGTTTTCTAGTTCTGAATATTTTAGAGAAAATATAGATAATGAGACTTATAAAATGGAGATGTTTGGAAGTTTCTGTTACCAATGACAAATTAATTTTTAAATAATTTCAGGAAAAGTTAGGTGAATGTCTGTACTTTTATATGAACATTCATAGTAAAACAGATTTTTGAATTTCCACCCTTGATAAACTTGAATGTAAAATATGTGAGTAAATGTGTACTTTTCTATTCCTCATGAACATTCTCAAGTTTATGCTGTCTGGATTTTCTCAGGACCAATTACAAGCTGTATATGCTGCTGAAATGTCTCAAAGATTATGTCCCAAAGAGAGTGCCCTACTGTTTTTCCAATATTAATTTCGAAGTTTTACCAAGTTACAAGTTTTTTTTTCATAAAATATAAAACATTTTGCCTCCGGCAGAAATACATTTTGGAAGATAACTTTCCTGTGGGTAAGGGGTATAAAGGAAGCTTGGATTTGTTCTGAGAGAGGGAGAGGGTACTTCTGCCCATTGCCATGCACATCTGATTTTAGGGCTGAATGCCTTTCTGAGCTTGGCTCACTCCTCTCAAACTTGCTGGTAAATGGACACAAATTAAAGAGTAATAGTTGTACACCATTTGGGATGAAGGAATCCAGATATCTGAACCACTGTTTATTCGTTGCCCCTCCCACCCTCTCACGCTTCCAGATCTCTAGTGTCTATCATTCCACTTGTATGTCCAGGTGTAGAATTATTTAACTCACACTTACAAATGAGAACTTCCTGTGTTCATTTGTACAGATTCTCTTCCACCTAGCTACCTCTGAGACTGCAAGAACAACCACTCCTCCCCCTCCTCCTCCTCCTCCTTCTCAGCCTACTCAAACAGAAGACCAGGAGTATTATATATATATATATATATACACACACACATACATGTACACATATATATACACACACATATATATACACACACAAATATATATACACACACGTGTACATATATACACACATACTCATAAAGAATTTGCATTTTAAAGAATGGCAGAACCATAGTTGTTCAAAATCAACTATGTAATTCTATATATGATAAATGTCTACTAGAAAGTTCACGTTGAAAATTGCAAACAGGGCTTAGAAAAAATAAAGTTTTTAAAAATTTTATTTTATTTCATTT
>NW_022315392.1:0-3242 GCF_002776525.5 Piliocolobus tephrosceles
GTGGAATCTGCACAGTGATATTTGGGAGTCAATTCTGGCCAATGTGAAAAAGCAACTATCCACCGAGAAAAACAAGAGAATAGCTTTATGATGTGTGACTTCATCATACAAAGTTCCACCCTTCCCTTCTTGGAACAGTTTGCTAACAGTCTTGTCGTGGATTCTGCAATGTGATATTTCGGAGCTCTTTGAGGGTTATGGTGAGAAAGGATATATCCTCAGACAGACACTGGAAAGAAGCCTTCTGAGAAACTGCACTGTGATGTGTGAATGCAACTCACAGAGTTACACGTTTCTCTTCGGCCAATAGTTTGCTAACACAGTTTTCTGGAAATCTGCAATGGGATATTTCTTAGCGCAGTGAAGCTAATGGTGACAAAGGAAATATCCTCATAAGAAACCTAGAAAGAAGCTTCCTTAGAAACTTCTCCTTGGTGTATGAATTCATCTCACAGAATTACACTTATGTTTCGTGGAGCAGGCCATTAACACTGTCTTTGAAGAACCTACGAAAGGTTACTTTGGATTGATTTGAACCCTACGCAGATAAAGGAAATATCATGAGTTAAAAACGACAGAGAAGCTTTCTGAGAAATTTCTTGGTGATCTCTGAATTCATCTCACAGTGTTACAGTTTATTTCTCAGGAGACAGTTTGCTAAGAATCTTTTCGTGGAATCTGCACAGTGATATTTGGGAGCCAATTCGGGCCCATTGTGAAAAAGCAAGTATCCTCAGAGAACAACTAGAGAATAGCTTTCTGAGAGATTGCTTTCTGATGTGTGGCTTCCTCACAGAGAGTTCCACCGTTCCCTTCTTGGAACATTTTGCTAAGAATCTTGTCGTGGATTCTGCAAGGTGATATTTGGGATCTCATTTAGGGGTATGGTGGAAAGGATATGTCCTCAGAGAGACACTGGAAAGAAGCCTTCTGAGGAACTGAACTGCGATGTGTGAATGCAACTCACAGAGTTACACGTTTCTCTTCGGCCAACAGTCTGCTAACACATTTTTCTGGAAATCTGGAATTGTATATTATAAGCGCAGTGAAGCAACTGGTGACAATGGAAATATCCTCATATGAAATCCAGAAAGAAGCTTCCTTAGAAACTACTCCTTGATATGTGCATTCATCTCACAGTGTTACAGTTACGTTTCGTGGAGCTGTCCATTTACACTGTCTTTGAAATACCTAAGAAAGGTTACTTTGTATCGCTTTGAGGCCTACGCTGATAAAGGAAATATCATGAGTTAAAAACGAGAGAGAAGCTTTCTGAGAAATTTCTTTGTGATCTCTGAATTCATCTCCCAGAGTTACGACTTATTCCTCAGGAAGCAGTTTGCTAAGACTCTTTTCGTGGAATCTGCACAGTGATATTTGGGGGCCAATTCGAGCACAATGTAAAAAAGCAAGTATGCTCAGAGAACAATTAGAGAATAGCTTTCTGAGATATTGCTTTCTGATGTGTGACTTCATGACACAGAGTTCCACCCTTCCTTTCCTGGAACAGTTTGCTAACAGTCTTCTCGTAGATTCTGCAATGTGATATTTGGGAGCACTTTGAGGGCTCTGGAGAGAAAGGATATATCCTCAGACAGACACTGCAAAGAAGCCTTCTGAGAAACTGCACTGCGATGTGTGAATGCAACTCACAGAGTTACACATTTCTCTTAGGGCAACAGTTTGCTAACACAGTTTTCTGGAAATCTGCAATGGTATATTTCTTAGTGCAGTGAAGCTAATGGTGACAAAGTAAATATCCTAATAGGAAACCTAGAAAGAAGTTTCCTTAGAAACTTCTCCTTGATGTGTGAGTTCATCTCACAGAGTTACACTTACGTTTCGTGGAGCAGGCCATTAACTCTATCTTTGAAGAACCTACGAAATGTTATTTGGATCACTTTGAGGCCTACGCGGACAAAGGAAATATCATGAGTTAAAAACAAGAGAGGAGCTTTCTGAGAAATTTCTTTGTGATCTCTGAATTCATCTCACAGAGTTACAACATATTCCTCAGGAAGCAGTTTTCTAAGTCTCTTTTCTTGGACCCTGCACAGTGATATTTGGGGCCCAATTCGGCCCAATGTGAAAAAGCAAGTATCCTCAGAGAACAACTAGAGAATAGCTTTCTGAGAGATTGCTTTCTGATGTGTGGCTTCATCACACAGAGTTCCACCCTTCCCCTCTTGGAACATTTTCCTAACAATCTTGTCGTGGATTCTGCAATGTGATGTTTGGGATCTCATTGAGAGCTATGGTGACGAAGGATATATCCTCAGACAGACATTGGAAAGAAGCCTTCTGAGAAACTGCACTGCGGTGTGTGAATGGAACTCACAGAGTTACACGATTCTCTTCGGCCAACATTTTGCTAACACAGTTATCTGGAAATCTGCAATGGGATATTTCTTAACGCAGTGAAACTAAAGGTAACAAAGGAAATACCCTCATATGAAACCTAGAAAGAAGCTTCCTTAGAAACTTCTTGTTGATGTGTGAATTCATCTAACAGAGTCACACTTATGTCTCGTGGAGCAGGCCATTAACACTGTCTTTGAAGAACCTAAGAAAGGTTACTTTGGAGCGCTTTGAGGCATATGCTGAAAAGGAAATATAATGAGTTGAAAACGAGAGAGATGCTTTCTGAGAAATTTCTTTGTGATCTCTGAATTCATCTCACAGAGTTACAACTTATTCCTCAGGAAGCCGTTTGATAAGATTCTTTTGGTGGAATCTCCACAGTGATATTTGGGAGCCCATTCGGGCCCATTGTGAAAAAGCAAGTATCCTCAGAGAACAACTAGAGAATAGCTTTCTGAGAGATTGCTTTCTGATGTGTGGCTTCATCACAAAGAGTTCCACCGTTCCCTTCTTGGAACAGTTTGCTAAGAGTCTTGTCGTGGATTCTGCAATGTGATACTTGGGAGCTCATAGAGGGCTATGGTAAAAAAGGATATATCCTCAGACAGACACTGGAAGGAAGCCTTCTGAGAAATTGCATTGCGATGTGTGAATGCAACTCACAGAGTTACACGTTTCTCTTCAGCCAACTGTTTGCCAACACAGTTTTCTGGAAATCTGCAATGGTATATTTCTAAGCGCAGTGAAGCTAATGGTGACAAAGGAAATATCCTCATATGAAACCTAGAAAGAAGCTTCCTTAGAAACTTCTTTTTGATGTGTGAATTCATCTCCCCGAGTTACACTTATGTTTCATGGAGCAGGCCATTAACACTGTCTTT
>NW_022315394.1:0-5296 GCF_002776525.5 Piliocolobus tephrosceles
AAGAACTGGGGAAGACAAATGAAAATTCTTGAGAGAGAGATTTGAGGCTCCTACAAACATAACTCCAAGCTTGGACTTGGAAGCCCCAAGAGGCAGACACCTTATTAAAGATGTGGAAGTAGATGTTGGTGACAGATTGCAATGGCAACACCCTTCAATGCCCCTAAGAGTGGTTGACGTGAAGGACATCCAAGGTCTTGTTGACTAAAACAACCTATAATACATGACTCATAATTCTATGATTCATAATAATGTGATTGATTTCCCCATGAAACAATATTCTCTCTTCATCTGAGAGGCCTTTCAAAACAGCAGTCATGTTGCTTCTGCCTGGACAGACAGCCATGGGGGAGCAAGTGAACATTTTAAATTGATGCAGTTGGACTCCATCTCAAAAAAAAGGGGCCCTGCAGGTGTTTTCAAAGTTTGCTCCCTCCTTTTGAGGCTGTCCTCTTTCAGCCTTCCTGTCTCACCTCCCATGTGGCCCCACAGTTATGTAAACACATCCAATCCATAAAACATGCTGCCTCTTCCAGAGCCATTCAAGCTGCAATCTCCAGATTCCATCCTCTCCATCAAGATGAGACAATGTTAACAAAACAAATAAATTCAACGATTTCTTCACCTATTTAAGTGACATGATTATGATTTTTTTCCTATCTGTGCACTACTTGACTTATTTTTAATTGACTTACTTTTCTATTTAAATTAAAATGTCTTAATATGTTCTCCACTGCTACAAATGGGAAATCAACACTACTTTACATGAAAAATACATGAATTGAAATAAAAACAATTTTAAATAGACCTGTGGCCAGCTGAATCTCTGATTTTGAGGTTTGCTGTCTCTTTATGTAAAAGAGAGCCGGGCCCAGTGGCTCACACTTGTAATCCCAGCACTTTGGGAGGCTGAGGCAGTGGATCACCTGAGGTTAGGAATTTGAGACCATCCTGGCTAACATGGTGAAACCCGATCTCTACTAAAAATGCAAAATTAGCCAGGCATAGTGGCACGCGCCTGTAATCCCAGCTACTCGGGAGGCTGAGGCAGGAGAATTGCTTGAACCTGGGAGGTGGAGGTTGCAGTGAGCCGAGATGGTGCCACTGCACTCCAGCCTGGACTACAGAGAGAGACTCTGTGAAGAAGAAAAGAAGAAGAAAGAAGAAGAAGAAAGAAGAAAGAAGAAGGAAGAAGAAGAAAGAAGAAGAAGAAAGAAGAAAGAAGAAGGAAGAAGAAGGAAGAAGAAGGAAGAAGAAGGAAGAAGAAGGAAGAAGAAGGAAGAAGGAAGAAGGAGAAGAAGAAGAAGAAGAAGAAGAAGAAGAAGAAGAAGAAGAAGAAGAAGAAGAAAGAAGAAGAAGAAGGAGGAGGAGGAGAAGAAGAAGAGGAGGAGGAGGAGGAGGAGGAAGAGGAAGAGGAAGAAGAAGAAGAGAGATGAGATGGTGTTAAAAATTAGTTATAAAATCATGATAGTACAAAGCCAGCCTTTTGACTCTACCTGAAATATTGAAAGAATTAAGGGAAAGATAACTAAAGATAAAAAAATTGCTTTATATAAGTCTATATTTCATTATACCTTAGGTTACCTATGATCATTTGACATCCCTTCAATATTATCCATCCCATAATCTGAGATATACTGAACTAAGAAAAGCTAATGCCTCCATATTTGAGGTGACATGAAACCATACCCACTAAAGATACACAGGTGGACAAAACTTTAAGGAAAAACTAATTAGAGAATATGAGACACCATGGAAAATCCACGGAGGAGATATCTTCAATCACTTACATATTAGGTACCCCCTTGAATGGGAATTTCCATGGAAAGGCAAGCACAGAAATACACAGACTCGTGTCTTTGCTCCTAAGCAGCCCCCTTTTGCCCAGATCCCAGGGCTGGTAAAATAACGTCCGATTCGAATCATGCCGTCACTCAGTCATCCAAAGAATATATTTAGTAACTACTGTATGCTAAGCATGCTCCCAGGCACTACAAATTCAACACCAAAAAGATACATATGAATACTCCCCTCATTCCCAAATTTTCATGGGAATTTTGTGGGCCAGGATGACTAATACAATTCTCTAAGCCAGGGTTTCTCAACCTCAGCATGATTGGCATTTGGGGTAAGATAGTTCTTTTTTTGCATTCAGTTGTCCTGAGTGTTGCAGAACATGTAGCAGCATCTTTGGCCTCAACTGACTGGGTGCAAGTCTCTCCCTCATTAGTGTTGACAGCCAAAAAATATTTCCAAATGTTACCAAATGCTCCTGAAAGGCAAAATCACTCCTGGTTGAAAACCACTACTCTAAGGCCTTCTTCTCTGATCCAAACCAAAGGTGCTGAGTTGTACAACTCTAGATAATTATATTTATATTTATTCTAAGTTAAGTTACCACTTAGAATGGTGAAATAGCTGTACATCACTCAAAAGGAGGAACTATGCTTTACCATGCTATAAGTAAAAATTGTATGCTATAGTAATATACAATAATTTGGAGATTTCATGAAGTGCCAGAATATGGACTACCTATCATAGTTGTACTGTATTTTAAAATTTCATTTATCAGTATTGTTTCACTTTCATGTTTCATCTCTTGGTCAGGTACACTTATACATACACAGAAGTATGAAACCTCCTTACTTTGCTTAGAATATCTTTAGCTCCAAGCAGAACTTAAACTGAAGAAGTAAAGGCATTATTGATGGATGCTGTAGATAATTATAGGTAACTCACTAATCTTTGGGGAATGGGAACATGAATCCCAGGAATTTTAGAAAGTTGAAAGTGTGGAAGTATGCAAGGTAAGAGATATCCTCAATCCACAGACACCTTCCTTTTAGATAGTGTAACAGACAGATGGTTCACAGCCCTAGTTGTCTTACAGGACTATGGGTAGACATTAAAAAGAGCAACTACCACAACAAATGAAACAGCTACCTGGGCTCCACCCACTGAGTTAGAGTATCTGTCCAGGGATCCTTAGATTTAAAATATGCTATGGGCAATGGTTATAGGCAGTCAAAGATGAGAACTACTGTTCTAGGTTGTCAGGAAATACTAGGAAAAAAGCTATGCAAGAAAATAAAGCTTGAAGTACAAATATGATCCATTTATCTTTGCATTTTTCAGATTTTAGATACCAACTTGCTTCCATTGAGCACAGACACTTGCCTAAAATAGAATAAAAATCCTTAGCATTTAGACTTTTTCCCACACATATAGCAGTACAGTTTAGTTTGTATGTATGTACACACACACACACACACACACACGAAGACACCACCAGTTATCAAGCAAAAGGTTGTCAGCAGTGCCTATCTGTGCCTCTCTGTGACCTAGAAGTTACCGAATTCTAAGTTATTTGAATGATCTCTAATTGTAAGTCAATACAGCATAGAAATCACAATTACTTAAAATGTCTGGAAAGGTTTTAATGATCACACGAAACTCTAGGAAACCTTCCCTGCTGCCTTTGAATCCTAGCAGCTGGGACTCCAGTCATTTCAGTGGATTAAAAAAGAGACTTTTTAACTACAAACTACTGACTAGCAGCATAACAACTCTAGCTCAAAACACTCTTTTGCCAGAATGCAACCACTTTTTGAGACTATAATTATAGTAGGAAACCAGTGAGCAGGTTAATAATGAAAGGGTATATGAATAACACTCTGAGAGGAAAATTAATCTTTCAAGTCTTGAATTCAAATACAAATTCATGCAGTAGAAATGGGCCCCAAAATTCAGAACAATTGTAGCTAGAGATGGAGATAGGCAAATCCTGGTATCTGAGGAAAGGGTAGGGACAATAGGAAATATAATTTTGGGTTTTTTTTGCATGATGGTAGGATTTGAATGCATCCCTTCAAAACTTCAAGTGTTGAAACTTAATGGTCAATGTGATAGTATTAACTGGTGGGCCTTTAAGAGGTGAGTAGGTCAGAAGGGCTCCTCCCTCATGAATGGGACTAAGGCCCTCATAAAGGCCTTATAAGAGTCTTCATGCAGGATTTAGTTAGCTTGCCTTTCCACTTTTCACCATGTGAAGCATGGCTATCTCCACTCTGAAGGAAACATCAGGAAGGCCCTCACAAGATGCTGATGCCTTGATGTTGGACTTCCCAACTTCCAGAACTGTGAGACATATATCTCTGTTATCCACAAGATATCCAGTCTGTGGTATTCTATTATAGCAGCACAAAAGGACTAAGCCACACAGCTTATAAGGCCCTGCATAGTCTGATGTCTGCTGCCCTGACAGTCATCTCATCACCAGCTCCCTGTGTCCCAGATAAAAAGCCTATCTTCAAGACCCTAGAAAATACCTAGCCCTTTCTCAAATCATACCTTGGAACTATACTTCTCCCAGCTTCAATAGGTATCAGCCCACTTTACCTCCTTAGGAGGCCATGTCACTAGCTTGGGCAGAGATCTTTGAAAGTTACCATAGCAGGTTGGTTTCCCTGGGAAGAAGAGTCTTGTTTATTAGTGAGGGATGTGAGATCAATTTTTGGGAAGGGTGCACCCTACAGGGTATTCTGAAGCAGGAATGATTCTTAGAGTTGTCCTGAGCTGAGCTGATGATGTTGGGCCTTTATAGGCATTAGATGTGGGCTTTCCTGGAAAGGGGACATGACATTGTACAAAGGAGTACTCTCTTCCACTGAGGCAACCCCTAAAACAGAGCAGACATGTAAGTGCGAGCTACTGGACACATCCCAGCAGCTGGGGAAGCATCTGGTTCTCAAAGGTCGATCTGAGCAGAGAACCAGGAGGTCACCAGTTTGACTTTAGCTCATTGTACCTCCATTTGTGCATGTGTAAAATGGAGATAGCACCATCAAGTTCAAAAGGTATATTATATCTAACATGATGGCTAGCTCAGTGTAAGTTCTCAATAAATATTAAATTTGTGTCCTTTTCCAGTCTATTCAGGAAAGAATACAGATGCAATTTTAATTCAGGAGCACTTTTAGAAAAGTGTTACTTCCGGGGGGCGGAGCAAGATGGCCGAATAGGAACAGCTTCAGTCTCCATCTCCCAGCGTGAGCGACACAGAAGAACGGCGATTTCTGCATTTTCAACCGAGGTACTGGGGTCATCTCACTCGGGAGTGCCGGACAATCGGTGCTGGTCAGCTGCTGCAGCCCGACCAGCGAGAGCTGAAGCAGGCGAGGCATCGCCTCACCTGGGAAGCGCGAGGGGGAAGGGAGTCCCTTTTCCTAGCCAGGGGAACTGAGACACACAACACCTGGAAAATCGGGTAACTCCCACCCCAATACTGCGCCGGAAC
>NW_022315395.1:0-1040 GCF_002776525.5 Piliocolobus tephrosceles
ATCTCTTTGAGCCTCACATTCTCTATCTACAGAATCACTTGACTGGAATATTCAACACAGGTAAAAATACTAGGAAGTATTTTAATTTATTCTAAGATTCCCTAACATTCTGTAATTCTTTGTCCTCTTGATTCTGTCTATAGGAAAACCGGGAGTACATAGCCAACAGAATTTGTAAAAAATAATAGAACAAAAGAAACACAAAGAATAGCAGAGAGGAAAGCATTAAAAATCAAGACAAGATTATAGAAAAGTCATGGATAAAAGAAAACAAAACTTAAAAAAGTATTATGGAAATAAACAGACCTCCTGGACTAAATGGAAAACCAAACTGGGAAGTCAAATCATTTCTCTCTAAGACTTGCCTAAACTTACTTTTGTAAAACTTACACTCTTATGGCCAAAGGTAAGTAAAATCTGCCCTAAAGCCTTTGATGGTAAAAATAAGATTCTGGTTACCACTGAAATTGTCAAATTTATTAGGACAAACTCTTGGACTAAACACATTCTAACAATAACATTCAATGTGAGTTTAAGGTATTCAAACTCTCATTAATTTAGGCATTAATTGAATTAATGAATCTGATTAATCTGATTCAGACCTATACCTTGATCCAATGGCTGCACAGATGTCTATCAATCTATGCTGAGGAGCCAGAGAAGGGATTTGGAAGACAGGCAGGCAGACGGTCAAGTTGTGGGCCAGCTACTTTGTTAACTATGGGATCATGAGGCAATGAATCAACTGCTCTAATCCATAATTGTTTACTGAATAAACAGTAGGTTATGGAAACACAGTTGTTGTGACAGCTTTATGAGATGATAAATGCATAGAACATAGCAGGATGTCTAGCTCAGAATACAACACTCAACAGATATTAGTTTCTTCCATCTCTATTTCCTTAGTTAACATCAATGTTTACATCTATAAAATCCTACCTGACTGCAGATTCATCAGAACTTCCAACATCTATTAAAGAAAAAGAAAAAATGCATTTTAAATCAATAATAAATGTACAGAATATTAAAAGCATTAAGAA
>NW_022315396.1:0-2943 GCF_002776525.5 Piliocolobus tephrosceles
TACCCCATATAGCCAAGACAGTCATAAACAAAAATAACAAAGCTGGAGGCATTATGCTAACTTCAAACTTTACTGGAAGACTACGGTACCAAAACAGCAGGCTACTGCTGCCAAAACAGACATATAGAGCAATGGAGCAGAACAAAGACCTCAGAAATAACACCACACATCTATGGCCAACTGATCTTTGACAAACCTGACAAAAACAAGCAAGGGAGAAAGGATCTCCTATTCAGTAGATGATGCTGGGAAAACTGGCGTGCCTCATACAGAAAACCAAAACTTGACCCCTTCCTTACACATTATACAATAATTAACTCAAGACGGATTAAAGACTTAAATGTAAAATCCAAAACCATAAAAACCCTAGAAGAAAACGTAGGCAATACCATTCAGGACACAGGCAAGGACAAAGATTTCATGACAAAAATGTCAAAAGCAATTGCAACAAAAGCCAAAATTGACAAATCGGATCTAATTAAAGACCTTCTGCAAGCAAAGAAACTGTCATCAGCATGAGCAATCAACCTACAGGATGGGAGAAAATTATTGCAACCTACCCATCTGACAAAGGTCTAATAACAAAAATTGACGAGGAACTTAAACATATTTACAAGCAAAAAAACAAACAACCCCATCAAAAGTGAGCAAAGGATATGAACAGAAACTTATCAAAAGAAGACATTTATCTAAGCAACAAATATATATTTTAAAAGCTCAACAATACTGATCATCAGAGAAGTGAAAATCAAAACTACAATGAGATACCATCTCACACCCATCAGAATGGTGATTATTAAAAAGTTAAGAAACAATAGATGCTGGTGAGGCTGAGAAGAAAGAGGAACGCTTTTACACTGTTGGGGAAACTGTAAATTAGTTCAACCATTGTGGAAGACAGTATGGTGATTCCTCAAGGATCTAGAACCATAAACACCTTTTGACCCAGTAATCCCATTACTGGCTATATCCCAAAGGAATATAAATCATTCCACTATAAAGACACATGAACATGTAAGTTTATTGCAGCACTATATACAATAGCAAAGACATGAAACCAATCCAAATGCCCTTCAGTGCTAGACTGGATAAAGAAAATGTAGTACATATACACCATAAAATACTATGCAGTCATAAAAAGGAATGAGATTATGTCTTTTGCAGGCACATGGATGAAGCCATCATACTGAGCAAACTAACACAGTAACAAAAAAATCAAACACCGCATGTTCTCACTAATAAGTGAAAGTTGAACACTGAGAAAACAAGGACACAGTGAGGGGAACAACACACAAAACGACCCGCTTGGGACTGCGGGTGAGGGAAGAGAACTTAAAGGATGAGTCAGGCCGGGCACGGTGGCTCAAGCCTGTAATCCCAGCACTTTGGGAGGCCGAGACGGGCGGATCACGAGGTCAGGAGATGGAGACCATCCTGGCTAACACGGTGAAACCCCGTCTCTACTAAAAATACAAAAACTAGCCGGGCGAGGTGGCGGGAGCCTGTAGTCCCAGCTACTCGGGAGGCTGAGGCAGGAGAATGGCGTAAACCCAGGAGGCAGAGCTAGCAGTGAGCTGAGATCCGGCCACTGCACTCCAGTCTGGGCGACAGAGCGAGACTCCGCCTCAAAAAAGAAAAAAAAAAAAAAGATGAGTCAATAAGTGCAACAAACCACCATGGCAGAGCATACCTATATAACAAACCTGTACGTTCTGCACATGTATCCCGTATTTTTTAAATTTAAAAACAGGAAATACTTATGTACATACATACACACATACATTCTTCCCGGATCTTCATTCCTGGTAAGCCAAGGAACCTGGAGAAACAGCAGAATTCTGTCCCTCTGAAAATGCAGGACAGGTCTGCCTTCATCAGCATGAAATTTTGGACCAAATGTGGTAACTGCAGGTCCACCCCACAATGAGTAACTGAAAATGAGGCAGTATTTCAGATCCTAAAAAACTGATGAAGTAATTTGTGACACATTTGGGTTGTTTTTGCCTTTTCCTACTATGAAGAGTGCTAGTAGGAAGAAGGAAGAACGGTGTACAAATATCTGTTTGATTCTCTGCTTTCAGAATCCTTTGCTTGTTTGTGTGTTTGTTTGTTCCTTCTTGAGACAAGACATCACTCCAGTCAGCCAGGCTTTTCCAGTCTGTAATTTTTGTTGTTTCCTTTTGCCAAGTTTTAGAAGATTTTATTTTATTTCTATTGAATTTTAAGGCATTTTTAGATATGTATTAAAACATTATCTCACATGCTGTGTGTTACATTTCATTTATTTTATCATCCCTTTTTAATTTTATTTTTATTTTATTATAGTTTATATTCTAGGGTGTGTATGCACAACGAGCAGGTTTGTTACATATGTATACATGTGGCATGTTGGTGTGCTGCACCCATTAACTTGTCATATACATTAGGTATATCTCCTAATGCTATCCTTCCCTCCTCCCCCCATCCCACAACAGGCCCTGGTGTGTGATATTCTCCTTCCTGTGTCCAGGTGTTCTCATTGTTCAATTCCAATCCATGAGTGAGAACATGTGGTGTTTGGTTTTCTGTTCTTGCAGTAGTTTGCTGAGAATGATGGTTTCCAGCTGCATGCGTGTCCCTATGAAGGACATGAACTCATCCTCTTTTATGGCTGCATAGTATTCCATGGTGTCATATGCTGTCATATACAAGAAACCCTTGGATATAAAATGCCATCAATATTTCTCTTTTCTTGCAGTCATAACTTCAGTGGATGTCATCAATTAATCTCTGGGTTATAGCATGTTTTCTTGAAAGTGTTCCACAGTCTATTTTGGGCATTGAGAATTTCATCAAACTTAAGTGAATATTTCTAAAAATTGAAGGCATACTCCCATTTGATACCCTATTATTTGCATATATTGCTTCCACAAGACCATTTCATGCAAAGACTTGTCTTGTCCC
>NW_022315397.1:0-1963 GCF_002776525.5 Piliocolobus tephrosceles
AATAGAATTTGTGTTTGATCTCTTAATGCATGAGCTCAGTAATTGTGTCCAATTTTTCATGGTGAAATTCATGGTCATTTCACGAAAAAGAGGAAGTAAGAATTATTAAAAAGCTGTCAGGTTCCGTAAGGGAATTTCACTTGAGTTTTCAACAGACTGTGTAATAAAATTTTATCTTTTTGGCTTATTTTTGATTACCTAAATATAGATTTTTGGTTTTCTTTACCATTTACGGCACCTGATGGAAGCAGATGGGCCTGGCAAGCTTAACATTGGTGGCCTCTGTTTAGGAACGTATGAAAAGGCTGTTAGAGCAGGATTTGGGAAATATGTTCCCATATTGGCAGGCAACTCTTATACATATGTGTGTTTCTGTGTGTGTGTGTTTACGTACGTTGTGTGTATGCTTGTGTGTGTATATATATGTGTGTATATATGTATATATGTTTGCATCTATGCATATATATACACATTTATATATCGGTGCTCTATAGTTTTCCAAAGTAAATATATACTTAATATGTTTTCTGAAGACATAAATTGAAATAGTTAGTTGTTATTAAACTCTAATTTTCAAGTTTATACTTCACGTTGGGAAAATTCTCATGGCAGCAGCTGAAGAGTCTGTGGTAAAGGTCACTTTTTGCTGAGAAAGGAAAATGAGCAAAAGTAAATATGTCGTGGAGGTGGATAACAACTGGAATAAAATAGGCAGACCATTGCCATGACATAGTGTTAAGAATCACAGTAATGATGTGAAATGCGATTTCGTTTTTGATTTCTTAGTACTAGGTTGAGTCCATCATATAAATTTAAATATTTTCACATATTGAAGTTCTTCTGTGAAATGAAGGGGGAATCGGCAAGCTCAAATGCTTTGCATGTATTTTGAGAACGCTGCAGATGCGAAACATGCTATCGAGATACGAATGGAGATGAAACAGTCCCTTATACATGATCCCCTAACTGTTCTTCACTTTACAGCATTACTGAGTCTTTTTGGTGTTACTAAGCTTTTGAAGGTGGCATAATATCATGTTATCTGGAATGCTTTAGATATCTTCTTCTTTTTGCCCTAGTAAGTGCAAGCGCAGTTGGAAGGATATTGTAATAAACGTTATGTAAATTAACGTATGGCAATCCTATTTCTACGTGGGTGTTTCAATATAATAGGAAATAGATTTTCAAAGCTCTCAAGCAGCATTAAAACTTAGGAGGAACTCTCACAAAAAGGAGAGAATTTAGTCAGTATTTCTTAAATGCTATTAATGGATGTAGTTCCAATTCATGGAAATACATCTATTGCATACACAAACTATGGATAGATAGCTAGAACAACTTACAATGTGGAAAATTTCTACAGAGAGACACCAAGACAGACTCACAAGGAGAAAAGATGCTTTCACATTTTCTGAAAACACATTCTTGAGAAAGTATATTTCAACCAGATTTTTACACTGAAGGAAGTGTTAAGTACTTGAAAGTAGAAACTAATACGAGAAGATTGAAATTGGGTAACAGAAAGACTAACTGGCATTTTTGCCCCATCCTTGCTCTGTTTCTCCTACACATATTGTTATCCTGTTAACACAGTGACTTCTCGTAACATGAATAACTAAAGACTCTTTTTTCCCAGTGTGTTTGGGGACTTCTTTTGATCCAACCAATGGTCTCTGTCTTGTTGAATCTTAAATTCTGGGGATTGTGTGTTTACTAAGCTTTAAAGTTTTGTGTGATTCTATTACATGCTGAATGGTATTTATTTAGATGACACATTCTTTCATATAACTTGGGACACCAAAAGAAATAAATACATGATGTGAATACAAAGATGAAAAGGGACTATAAATTGTAAAACAGAGGTGGGCTATATTATCCTACAGAGTGAGTGGTGGGTTAATTTATTTTGAGGTGTTGTTTTTAATCCTGGAAAACTTTTCACAGAATTTGAATAATAGAATTT
>NW_022315399.1:0-12440 GCF_002776525.5 Piliocolobus tephrosceles
CCTACTGAAGATGCATTTGAACGTTCTTGTAGTTTGCAGTTGGCTGGCTCTGATGTTTGGTCCTGAGGAGGTCCAAGTACCCGGAGAGGAAGAATCTGAAACCTCAAGACACTCGAGTGCTATCTGGGGAGATGGAGACCCCAACCCGAGGGCCACTGACGGACTCAGCATGGGCACATCGCGTCCTGAGGCAACGGGCCACATATTTGCCACTTACAAAACAACATAACCACACACCCCCAGGTGTGCACACACACTCTGTACATGCTCACGTCTGTCCATGCCAACACCAGTACACACCCCCAGGTGTGCACACACGCTCTGTACACATCTGTCCCTGCCAACACCAGCACACACCCCCAGGGGTGCACACACTCTGTACACGCTCACGTCTGTCCATGACAACAACAGCACACACCCCCAAGGTGTGCACACATGCTCTGTACACATCTGTCCCTGCCAATGCCAGCACACATTATGTACATGCGCTCATTTGTCCCCGCCAATGCCAGCAGACATCCCCTAGGTGTGCACACATGCTCTGTACGTGCTCACACCCATCCCTGCCTATATAAGCACACACCCCCAGGGGTGCACACACGCTCTGCACATACTCACACCTGTCCCTGCAGTCTGAGTCAAACAGTCACACAGAGGCAGAGGAGGAGGAGGAAGGACGCGATGGGCACTGAGGTCCTGGGCCGGCTCCCCTCCCTACGTCGGGAGAGACCCCTCATGTGGTCCTGCCGTCACTCACCCTTCTGCCTCCATCCTCCATCCTCCCACAGGGATCAGGAGGATGCCCACTGCACAGAGCTGTGATGAGCATGAACAGAAGATGGCAGGAGCTCACGCCAAGGTGCTGAGCATGGGGCCTACGAAGTGCTTCTTTCTGCTGTGGCTGACATCATCACACAAGAGGCTGACACGGCTTCCAGAGAGAATGTCACTCCCTGAGAAACGGAAACGTGTGACCTAGGAGCCTGTGAAGGTCTAAGAACAAACCAACAAACCAAATGGTTTTGTTTGTTTTTCAAACACCATAGCCTGTTTTTTCTTTTTTTTTTTTTTTCATGCTCTACCTTGGGTATCATTTAGTTTAATTTCAAAGTAAGTCCAATAAATACACAAAATCACAGGACTGAGCATGGAACATTGTTTCACTTCATGTCCTCCAGCCTTTAGGACACATTAAGGAAAGACATGATTCCAGGATTCCCATTAGAAAGGCTGCCCTGAGGCACCTGCTGGGGCAGCCAAATTGCAGTTGTTGATGCTGCCCCCAAGCTGCTTGGATGAAGCAGAAGATTCCGGAGGTCTCTTCTCTTCTGTGCCTCACCCAGGAGAGAAGGTAGGGGGAGAAAGGTGAGAGAAGACAGGAAGAATGAGGGGGAGGGAGGGAGAGAGGAGCGGGAGGGAGGGAGAGGGGGGGGGAGGGGGGGGGGGAGGGGAGGAGCAGGGGGAGGGGGAGGGGGGGGGGGGGGGAGAGGGGAGGGGGGAGGGAGGGAGGAGGGGCATGTTCCATCCACCAAGGCAGCTGCACTGCAGAGAATGGAGGGTGTGTTGCCTCTCAGGACAATTATAAACAGCTTGAACTGTTTATAATTGTTTATAATTGTTAGTTTAAGCTGTTTATAGTTGTTTGTAATTGTTTATAATTACAATTGTTTTTATAATTGTTAGTTATAATTGTCAGTTTATAATTGTTAGTATAAACAGTTTATAATTGTTAGTATAAACAGTTTCTAGTTGTTGACCGTTTTTTTTTTGGAGTTTTTTTTTTTTTTTTTTAGACGGAGTCTCGCTCTGTCGCCCAGGCTGGAGTACAGTGGCCGGATCTCAGCTCACTGCAAGCTCCGCCTCCCGGGTTTACGCCATTCTCCTGCCTCAGCCTCCCGAGTAGCTGGGACTACAGGCGCCCGCCACCTCGCCCAGCTAGTTTTTTGTATTTTTTAGTAGAGACGGGGTTTCACCGTGTTAGCCAGGATGGTCTCGATCTCCTGACCTCGAGATCCACCCGTCTCGGCCTCCCAAAGTGCTGGGATTACAGGCTTGAGCCACCGCGTTCGGCCAACATTTTATTTTCATAGTTGATATTGGGGACCTGGACCTAAAGCACCGTACCTTGCCCTTTCGCCAGATGGGCCTATGCTTCTCTATACTTGAGTTTATTTGACTAAATACCCGATACTGACTAGGAATTATGGCGTGTAGGATACCCCTTACCACAGTGACGTCAAACTCACGTTCTCAATGCAATTTGCTCGGGGACTGGCTTCTAACTCTGGGTGGGAATGTTAAGCTCAGTCCAGTTCAATTCAATAAGCATTTATCAAGAAACTCCTGACCAAGGGCTGTGATAGACACTGGCTATGGGGTGATGGGGATACGAAGATGTGGAATTAGAACTTGACAAGCTCAAATGCTCTCATTTAATTCCCTAATGCAATTACCTAGCTTCAACCTGATGGCTGTTATGTCTAAATTCACTTTTTCTTCATTCCAGTTCTACATAACAAAGCATCAATAATCACAGAGGAATGATTCCGTGTTGGACTATTCAGTGGACAGAGAAGAGCATTCTGACCGGCGTGAGACCCTGTATCCGTTCCCAGGGAGCCCGTGAGGTGGCTCCACGGAGCACACGCGTGAAGATTCAGGAGCAGGAGCGTCAGGTGATGGGAGGGGCATGGAGGCAGCACCAGACAGATGCCTGCCGAGAGGCCGCTGCAGCCAGGCTGGCTGGGAAGGTCACAGGAGCGGGCACAGGCGTCTCCCTCCAGCTGCACTTGGTTTTCTTGAGGACGCCTGCAGGGAAGGGGATGACACCGAAATGCTCTGGCGCTGAGGGGAGGAGGGGAGGGACGCAAGGCTGAGGGTTGGCCACCACCCCTTGCGTCCCTGCCCCTATGAACGCTGCCAAAATCCGCCCCAATGGGGAGAAGGGAGGTGGGTGAAACAGGTGGACAGACTTGGCTTCCATGGAATTCACAGATTCCAGTCATTAAAATTCCCTTCTGAGTTTTCATCTGGAAAACTTTGCAAATGTATTTAGGGACAAGAGGCAGAAGATGAAGCCAACGCAGTTGGGCTCAAACCGCCGCCCTTCTCCTTCTCTCTGCACCCAGCCCCTGCCCTGAGCCCCTGAGTGCGAGGACCCGGAGCTGCCCAGGTCAAGGGCGTGGCCCCTGACCAGAGGAGGCCAAAGTAGGGTGTTGTTACTGAGGAAAAAGGAAAAAATTGGCATCTTCTTGGCAACCCCATGATATCCAGCCACTGGTTCTCACCACCCCAGAGATGTCCACCCAGGGCAGACAGTGTCTTCAACCAAGCACCACTGACCCAGAAGTGCAGTAATTAGTACACTTTCACCACAGTCACCCTCTCCTTCACCTTTACACCCAAGAAAAACATGTTTGCCAGGCAAATTAGATGTCCAGGAGGTGTAAGGAAACCCCAAGCCTGCTTTAAGCCTCAGACTTTTGAGACCATTGAGGGGCGTGCACACAAGAGCAAGGCTGCACCCGAAAGCTCTGCTCCTGCCGGATGTCATGGACAGACCGCAAGGCTCAGCCACATGGAACCTTCCAGGACTTCACGAGAGGGACCTCCGTGGTACACGCAATGACGTACAATTCGTTCAGCCTCGAACAGACCACGCCCTCGTTACAGGGTCGGTGATCCACCTCCTGCCATCAGCCCCCCCACCTCACCGAGGGTCTGCATCTGCATCTGTAATAACTTTGCTGTTTTACCCGGGTACTAAAATGCAGCATCGGAATGTTTAAAGGTCTTTAAATATCAACCTTCCGGGTGCAGTTCTTGGCACTTTAATGTGGTCACTCGATGCAGGCCTCACTCACAACTCTGAGGTAGCTCATACCTTTCCTACCTAATCAAGGAAGAAACAGAGGCATGGAAGGTGCAGCTCTTAAGGAGCAGATTAGGATTCAAACCAGTGATCTTCGTCACATGCTGAGCTACCTCTCAGGCTGAGATAACGTTCAAAATTAACCAGGTAGAACAGCGTTCCATAAATCATCCAGACATGGTCCTTGTGGATGGGCCTGTGGTTATTCCCTGAAGAACAAGACCATTCGCCCAAAAATCCACCTGTGTCACACTCAAATGTTTACATATCCAATTATTTTTAAAATAACCCAATCAAGTATGTTCACAGCCATTTAGAGCCATATAGATTGTCTGCTTTGCTGACAATCAACCCAAGACCTCTGTCGACAAAGGGCACAGTGCCAGGTCCAGAGAAGGTGGGACAGAGACACAAACAGGAACCACTCCGTCCCTGGGAGCCTCGCTCTGATGGGCCGGCAAAGACATGGCGCAGACGGCGGGGCACAGGCAGACGGCAGGCCAGGAGAAGGGGCTGCGCTGCCGGGGGCAGTGCTTTGAGCTCTAATGGATGGAACACTGCTAACCAGTGAAGGTGGAGAGAGGGCACCCGTCTGAGAGGATGAAGAGGCAGCAAAGCACAGCTGGCCTCGGGGAACCGGAAGCCACAGGGACATCAGGCTGGGTGCTGCTGTCTGCTGGCCACCGGCTGGGGGACTGTACTGGGCCTGGAGGGACATCCCTGACACTCCCCACCAGATGCCAGGGGCACCCCCAGCCCCAGGTGAGAACCACGGATCCCATGGCGAATGAGGACAGCCTGTGGGAAGTGGGGCTGGGACAGCTCTGCACAGCTTAATAGGAAAGTTGGGTTCTATTTTGTGGGGATTTGGTCATGCCAATGGCTGGTCAGGGCTGTCCGTCAGGAAGTGATTTGAGGACAGACTACAGAAGGGGCTGCCAAGGCCAGCGGGGCATTCGCTGCCTGGGTCCAAGGAAAAGGAAATAAAGGCTGGCGATGTGACAGTGGTGGGGGAGCAGAGGGAAGGAACTGGTGGAGACACAGGGCTGGCCCCGCACAGGGCCACAAGCAGCTACCCGGGGGTCCTCCTATTAATTCTCCTCAGGGCCCCAAGAGGCGACTGTGAGGATCCCTCTCCTGAGGACACAACTATTCCAGAGCCACACAGCAAGGATCCACAGAACCAAGATCCGGGCCAGCTCCAAAGCAGGCGATCTTGACCCCTCACCCGTGGTCCTGAGGCAGGGATCAGAGAGCCCTGGACACACTAGACCCTCCCAGGAACTGCAGAAAGGGGAAGCAGACGCCCCGGACCAGCGGCAGGACCCAGGGTTTCTGCCTTCCAGGGCACACTGGGACCAGTCACTGCACAGGTGAACACACGGTGCTTTAACCCGCGCTGGGGAAAGGAGCCCTAGCTCTCAGGGTAGAGACCGCAGCTCGATCGGGCCGGCCTCCCTGCTGGGCACAACCTGAGCCACATGACCAAGGCCAGAGAGGATTACCAAGGTACACCTGGCCCAGCTTCCGGCAGCCCCCGACAAGGCCACTACCCTCACTCGAATAGCCTGGTCCATCACCAAGCCCCACCCTCTTTTGCCAGCCCCGCTCCCACAAGGCCCCGCCTCTCGCATGCAAGTCCCGCCCCCAAGGCTCAGCTTGCCTGCAGCCCCGCCCCACTGGCTCCACCCCATCGCCTGCAAGTCCCATCCCCAAGGCCCAGCTCACCTGCATCCCCGCCTACTAGGCTACACTCCTTACCTGCAAAGAGCCACCCCTCACTAAGCTCCTCCCATCACTTGCACAGCCCCGCGCAACATAGCACGCCCTTCCAGGAGCCCCTCTTTTCACCTGCGCAGCCCCGCCCTTCACCAGGTCCCACGCTATCTGCATAGACACGCCTGTCGCCACGCCCCACTTCTCCCCTGCCCACTTCCCCCTCCTATCAACTGTCCACATCCTGCTGCTGGCCGCACCCCGCCCCTTTCGGCAAGCCGGCGGCGCCCCTTTTACCCGTCAGTACGCTTCTCACCTTGCCGCCTCCTTCGGCATGTGGCCCCACCCCTCCCGCCCATCTCCCTCTGCACCGCCCTCCCGCCCGTCCCAGAGCAGTGGAGGCCCACCCTTTTCATCTACAGCCTATCGCAGAGGACGTTGCCGTTCGCGCTGATCAATAGGAGTGGTGGCCGTCACGGCAAGCCCCGCCCCACGCCCTACGTCGGGTTAAGTGGGGTCCCTCGCCAGCTCCGCACTGATCATACGCCATGTGGCACTCTGGCGCGTGGCCGGGCCTGTGTGCGCTGAGGCTGCTGAGTGGCGGGTGAGACGCTGCGGTCGGGGGCTAGAAGTGCTCGGCGTGCTGGCACCCGGGAGAGGAAGGTCCAGGGCGGGCCGGAGACGTAGGGGTCCGCGTCCCTGCGCCCAGGCCTGGCAGCTCCTCGCACTGTGGGCGCCCCGCACCCCGAGCCCCTGCCAGGGCCTTCCTTGGGCTCCCGCATGCAAGGCTCTGAGGCCGGAGGACCTCGGAGCTCCTGCGCCTCCCGGGGCTGGGGGCCAGGCCTGCCCGTGGCGCTCCCGGCGGGGCCCTCCATTGGCGTGGGCTTTAATGGGGGTAGTAAATGGGGCCGGCAGTTGTGGTTCTCGCTGATGGTTTTGCTCCTAGTTCATTGTTGTTGGAAGCCGAGTCTTTAAGAGACCCAGGCGCCCACAGCACGCTCTTAAAGTCCGGCTGTGTTCAGAGAACTGAAGCCTCCCGGAATTTAACTGTTTTGGTTTTTTAATGACTCAATTTATGGGGGAAAAAAAGACGAAGCGGTTTAGTGTTCATGGTAATCCACGAGCCCGTATTTAATGTAACAGTTCGGCGCTGCCGGCCCAGGCCGGGGGAGACACGGGGCGTCCCTGCCGTGAGTTTGGCAGCAGGTTACTGGAAAGTTTGGGGGAGACCTGGCCTTACCGCTCAGGGGTTTCCTATCATGTCCTTGCTGATAAGTAACTTCTTAAAATGCTTCTCTGTCCCATAATTCTGAAATTTGCTAAATCAGTAAGCAAATGTTGACTATAGCATATCTTCATAACGTTGACAGTGACTGAGTAGGTGTTTTTTTCCCCCTGTATATATCTTTAAAATATTTCGGTGGGATATATTAATGTAGAAAAGCCTGTAAGACATATAGACAATTTGAGAGAATAATTGTTTTTTTTTTTTTTTTTTTTTTTTTAGGGAAGGGGTTTTGCTTTGTTTGCCCGGCCGGGTTTGAACTCCTGGGCTCAAGTGATCCCCCCTCCTCAGCCTCTCACACTGCTGGGCTTACAGGTGTAAGTCATCTCATCCAGGTGAGAATAATTAGAAAATAAGTAGGTTGGGCGCGGTGGCTCACACCGGTAACTGCAGCATGTTGAGAGGCCAAGGCGGGCGGACCACTTGAGGTCAGCAGTTTAAGACCAGCCTGGCCAACATGGTGAAACCCGGTCCCTACTAAAAATACAAAAATTAGCTGGGCGTGGTGGTGAGCACTTGTCGTCCCAGCCACTCAGGAGGCTGAGGCAGGAGAATTGCTTGAACCCAGGAGGTGGAGGTTGCAGTGAGCCGAGATTGCACCACTGCAGTCTAGCCTGGGCAACAGAGCGAGACTCTTGTCTCCAAAAAAAAAAAAAAAAAGTGTCCCCATGACCAAGCTGAAGATTTCCCCTAACTGCTCATAACCCTCTCTCTCCCTCTTAGATTATCACTGTCATGACATAGAGAAATGTCCTTGCTTTTTAAAAATATTTTACCATCTCTATGCATTCTGACACTATCTTGTTACCTGTTTGAATAATACCTGTTTAGGATAATACTGTATCATGTGTATCTTTTGTTTAACATTATGTGACCCGCATCTTTGTTACATGCATCTTTGTTACAGTTGTAGGCCCTTTTATTGGTAAGTTTTTTTTTTTTTTTTTTATTGAATGATTAGGCCACAGTTTATCCAGTCGCTGTTACACCTCCAGGTGAGTTGAGTTTGGGACTGTCAGAGTTGGTGCTGACAATCTTGTCCGTGAGTGCTGGGGCAGCAGTGTAAGGTATGGAGGATATAGACCAAGAGGTGAACGGATTTCCAGTATTCAGAGTTTTTTTTTTTTTTTTTTTTTTTTTTTGACGCCCAGGCTGGAGTGTAGTGGCATGATCTCGGCCCACTGCAACCTCCGCTTCCCAGGTTCAACGATTCTCCTGCCTCAGCCTCCCAAGTATCTGGGACTATAGGCACCTGCCACCATGCTTGGCTAATTTTTGTATTTTTAGTGGAGACTGGGTTTCACCATATTGGCCAGGCTGGTCTCGAACTATTGACCTCAAGTGATCCACCCACCTCGGCTTCCCAAAGTGCTGGGATTACAGGTGTGAGCCACCACACCCTGACTCTTCAGCTTTCTAAAGAATGCCAAGTATTTTCCAAAGTTGTTCCACTTTGTACTCCCTGTAGCAGTGTATGAGAGCTCCTGGGAATATTAGGCTTTTTAAGTTTTCACCAATTCGGTAGGCATGTAATGGGATTTAACTATAGTGTGAATTTCTTCCAATATTTTGAAGGCTTGTGAGGATTCTGTGAGGAAAAGAAGCCCTTTTGTTTAAGAGTTTCTTAAGGGGAATTTAAACCATAATTGTATTACAGTTATTTTTGAACATGTATAAAGAAAAGGTTTCCAACACTGAAGCTTTAGTTAAGATAAAAGGTCATTAAAATGGGAAGGACCTTACCAGAAATTAGTTTTCTGGAATGTGCAAGATTTTGGAAGATGCAGTATTTAATTTTTTTCTAATTAATCATCTTTATCACATGAGATTATTTTCACTATGTGGCTGAATAATGTTAACCAGATAATTTTCCTGCAGCTCATCTAACTTAGATGACTTTTAATCTAGACATGCACACCACAGAGCGTGGCGATGGAACAGTAACTGGGCTTGTGAGAGGGCTCTACAGTATCAACTAGGAGACAAGATCCACGGATTCACTGTAAACCAGGTATGGGTCCTTCTCGGCACCTCCTTATAAATCCACATACATTGCAGGTGTGGCTTCTGGCATATGTATGGGCCCTTCAGGGTGGAGCCTAGCCTTGTCCTAGTGTCCCAAGGCCCTGGCCCAGCTCCTGTTGCATGATGGCTACTCGGCTGAACAGAGCTTGTGAGAGAAATGACCCCCGGTCCCTTCCTGGAATGTCGCGAAGCCTGATTCTTGTCAGATTTGAGAGAGTAACACTTCCAGCTGAGTCTCTGTCATCAGACACGCTAGGGTTTCCGCAGCCAAACCTGACGATTCGCTGAGTGTGAGCACGAAGACTCAGTGCCCTGATCTGTTCAGTCAGGTTTTGCCATCAAATAGTTTGCTCTAAACTTCTGCAGAATCTTTCAGTTTTCTGAGCCTTTTGGGTTTCAAAATTATAAAGAAGAAATTGTGGACTTATACTTGGGTTTATATTAAAATGGATTCATTTGTTTTTTGTTTTGTTATTTGCTTAGACCTTTTCCTTTTTTTTTTTTTTTTTTTTTTTTTAGCATAGTAACTAAAAGTGACAACACTTCACATATTTGGCCAGCTGTTGGCTCTGTGCTATGCTTCATGTTATAGCAAAGTTAAAAGACAACTTACCGTCTAGAAAGACTGATGTGGCTGTGACTGGAGGCACATGGTGGACGCCATGCGGAGGGCCAAGGACAAGGGCAGGAGCTGCTGCTGCTGGGGGGAGAGGGAAGAGCTCCTGGAGAGGGTGGTGTGAGAAAGCAGCTGCCTCTGGGCAGGGCTCCAGCAAGGGAGCCAGGGCAGTGACTAGGGGGTCCCAGGCAAGGTCCAGGCATGGGAGTCCTGACAACAGACTCAAAGCATTTGTGAAATCCTGCAAAGGCCGGGAAAAGACACTTGGGTTTATAGTACTGGTTACTATTACTAAAGGCCTCACCCAGAGTGGTAGATTCTTCTCCTTTATTTTTCAAATTTTATAGAAATGTACTTATTTTTGAGACTGGGACTCACCCTGTCACCCAGGCTGGAGTGCAGTGGCATGATCTTGGCTCACTGCAGCCTCAAACTCCTGGCCTCAAGCGATCCTGTCACCTCAGTCCCCCAAATAACTGGGACAAGGTGTCCCCACGCCTGGCTCATTGTGTGTGTGTGTGTGTGTGTGTGTGTGTGTGTAGGTGGAAACTTGCTTTGTTGGCTGGTTTCAAACTCTTGGCTGGTCTCAAACTCTTGGGTTCAAGCAATCCTCTTGTCTTGTGTATTAGTCTAATCTCACACTGCTGTGAAGAAATACCCAAGACTGGGTAATTTATAAAGAATGAGCTAAAAAGTAAAGAGGTTTCATTGACTCACAGTTCTGCATGGCTGGGGAGGCCTCAGGAAACTTACAATCGTGGTGGAAGGCACCTCTTCACAGGGTGGCAGGGAAGAGAATGACAAGTGAAGGGGGCAGCCCCTTATAAAACTGTCAGATCTCGTGATAACGTACTCACTGTCACGAGAATAACATGGGGGAACCCCCCTCATGATCAATTACCTCCTACCAGGTCCCTCCCACAACGTGTGGGGATTATGGGAACTACAATTCAAGATGAGATTTGGGTGGGGATGCAGCCAAACCATATCACCTTGGCCTTCCAAAGTGCTGGGATTAAATGTGTGAGCCGCTGTATCCAGCCATAGAAACTTACGATAAGTCATGTTTCTGGTTTGAGAAATAGCTACCATGAACGCTATTATTATTAAAACTATGTATTATTAGAAAGCAGACATCTCACTGTATCTGCTGATTTTAATTGCATTGATCATCTGTTACAAAGCATGGTAAGCTTGGAAACAAGTAATTTAACAGCGCTAGATGATGCAGGTCATAGTGGGCTGCTTATGCATGACTGTTGGATGGCAGGCTCCCTAGATTGGGCTGAGGAGACCTGAGGTCTCACCTCTGCCAGCGACTTGCTGTGTGCACTTGGTCAGGTGATTCATGGCACCTGGACGGAGGGGGTGGCAAGTGGTGTGGTGATCACAGGGACGTGGTATGTGATTGAGGGAGAGGGCCGGCTGGCATGACTGGAAGACAAGACAGTTTCTTTCATACCGAGAAGTATGGACACTACCAGGAGGCTTACCTAAAGTAGGAGAAGACCTTCCACCCCGCTCAGGAGTGGGGAGTCTTTCATCTTTTTGGGGGGCATTTCTATCCTCCCAGCCCCTCCAGCTGTTCTGGAAGCCCCAGCTTTGTGCTTCCAGCTACCATCGAGAATCCATCCCACACTAGGAGAAGCAAAGACTGATCCTGGAGCCTCTCCCCGCTGTCGCCAGCTAGCCCACTCCAGCATTTCCCCTCCCTGCAGGCCCGTTCTGCGTACAACAGGAGATTATATGCACAGAAACAGGAGACACACGGCCGATGTTGGAAGGGGTGCTGTGTTACTGAGGTGCAGTACACAAAAGCAGGGGGCACTCAGCAGATGTTGGAAAGGGTGCCGTGTTACTTAGGTGCGGCACAGTACCATGGGAAGGGCAGACACCAGGGTGAATCCTGGCTCTGTGATTTGGGCAGCTTATGTCATCACCCTGAGCCTCAGGTTTTTCATCTGTAAATGAGGATGAGAATACCTCCCTCACAGAGTATATGTGACATGATTAGAAAATGCCTAGCCAAAAAATAATAAAAAATTAAAAAATAGAAAATACCTAGCCAGTAATAAGCACTCAAAAAATATATATATACACACATTCTCATCTGCCTTTTTTAAGTCTTACTTTCCTTGTTTGTAGGATAAGGGACTTGGACAGGATGGTTCTGTTCTCTCCAGCTCTGAAATACTGGCTTCCTGGCATCATCTTATTTTAGGCAGAAAAGCCAGTTTTCTCAGTGTATCGAAGATCACCATTTCAAAGGCCATTTTGTCTAAGTTTAACTGGTTGTGTTTTTCTGATTAACTCAAGTGACATCTGTTCCCGAGCTGTTCCTGACGGCAGTGAAGCTCAGCCATGATGACACAGGAGCCAGGTATTTACACCTGGCCAGAGAAGACACGAATAATCTGTTCGAGTACATGGTACATTTTAGGAACATGGTCTTGAATGTTTTATTTAAATCAGGGATGTCCAATCTTTTGGCTTCCCTGTGCCACAATGGAAGAACAGCTGTCTTAGGCCACACATAAAATACACCAACACTAAGGACAGTTGGTGAGTTAAAATTATAAATAAAGGACCTCAATGTTTTAAGAAAGTGTAGGGATTGCGTTGGGCTGCATTCCAGGTCGTCCTGAGCATGCGGACTGCAGGCTGTGGGTTAGATAAGCTTGATGTAAAGCACTGACTGTACATTACGTGGTTAAAATACCATCTCACTAGTATTTTTATTGACAGAGCATCTTGAAAAATAAGGAAAAGCTTACACGGACTTACAGTCTCATCAAAATACAATTTTATAGTCTGAATCAATGATTTACATTAGAGTTGGGAAACTGTGTGTCAGAGGATTGTGGTGTCAGAATGATGATTTCTAGTAGCCTGAGGTGATGATGCATCTGGGAACTGTGTCCACAGCA
>NW_022315400.1:0-4129 GCF_002776525.5 Piliocolobus tephrosceles
AAGAATAATCCAATTCTAGTGGTTACGCTTAAAACCTTTGAACTTTTTCCTTGCATTTCAGAAGACTTATCAATCTGATCATCTAAATAAAGGAACATACTCTAACTCTTTCACTTGTCTGCAGTCTCCAAACACGTAGACAAATACCCCTACTATTTTTATATATGCAACCTCACTTATGATAAAAAAAATTCTCTTCAAAAAGAAAGAATTGACAAAGTTAAAGTCTTTAGATTAAGAAAATGTATGTTACTTTTCACCTGTTTTAAGGCAGTGGTAACTTCAGCCAGGAAATATATTCAGATAAATGATTACTATTTGAGGTGACAGGGGGTAGTAAAGTGAAGTATGAATTACGAATACTATAATTCATTCACTAACTCATCACTTCCCAAAATCTACTAGCAAACAAAACAGGGAAGGAGAAATAATTTGTACTTTTCAAATATTACAGTCCATTTTGTACAGTGATATTCATGGATTTTTGAACTTCTTTTTTTTTTTTTTCTTGAAAACTTGTTAGTGGTGAAATAATAAGCATGATAATATAAATTCAACACTAATTATGTGTTGCTATGTGTTTAAATGAATTAAAATATAAAAACATTTTTGAGCACACTCTAAGAATGACCCAGTAATCTCATGTCATTTTGCCATAAGTGCATAGCCTTTGAAATTAAGAGATTTTTCCCTCATTTACTTCAGGTTATGATGTGCCAGTGGAAACACCATCTATAAAGGGCGTACTGAGTGTGCTAACATATGATGGAATGGTTTCAGTATGCAGGCAGATCCCTATTTTAAAATACTATGTTCCCTATTAGTTCTGTTATTCCATGAGTGTATATTCTATTCACAGTAGTCAAAAGTGTGTAACAAATCTTAAGGTCTATACTTTTCTGATGAAAATATTCTGATCAATTTTATTCACTTATAATTATCATCAGTTCTGAAGTGAACATTTCATCTCCTTTCATTTTTCATTGCTATTCCTGCTGATGAAGATAAAGTGAATGCGTGAAGGACTTGTACTGAATTGTTGCCATTTGTGCAATTAGTCTTCCAATTTCAGTTAGAAGCTTTATTTACCTAAATAATATTTAAAGTTACACATATTGGTAGAGTAGTAGAAATAAAAATTGCTTTTATGCAGTACATCTTAATGAAAGTTTTGTTATAAATGACAGAATGCATGGTGGAGTATGAGAAGGGAGAAGTTGAAAGTGCAAGGTCAACATGAAATCTGTGAATTATAATAATTATTGTTTTCCCAAAGGGCTTTCAGGTGAAAAATATCCACAGGAGATAGAAACATCCTGCAAATGTGACATATATTATTACCTAAATCAAGATATGAGGAATATAAGGTCCTTTTGAAGATTAAGTTAATAAACACAATTTATACTCTGTTAGTTTTCAGAGAGACCATCTGTGTGGCTTCATTTAGCAGTTCTTTATACTATGTGTGCCTATAATTCAACCTAGAGTTGCTTTATAATTAATAATTTTCATTAAAAATTTGTTAATATGAATCTAAAGGAACTTCTGTATTCACTGCTTTTCTCGATTTAAAATAAGCTGGTAGGCTTTTTTTTCCCCCCCAAAGCATTTAAGAAGTAGGGTAATAGAGTTTATTAATCTAACAGAATTGTCATGATTGTGACAAAAACAACTGGAGTCCTTTGGGTACTGAGAAATGAAAAATTGTAGAATTAGGTATTGTAGAAAGCAGGAACTTAAACATCTAACTCCTGCTACCAGCATCAAGTATGGCTGTACGTTCTAAAAGACACTGATAGTGTAGAACAATTATACATTGCATATGATAGTCTTTCTGTGAGGCCAGTTATTTTAAATGATATTGATAAATATTGCCAGGGCTTTCCTCCAACAAATATGTTCAGCACACACATTAGGTTATCTGTAAAAAGGAGGTTAGCCTGAGAATATTGCTATTGGCATTACTGACTCTTGAGCAACAATGAGGTGAGAAACTCCTACCACAGAACTCAAATTGTTTAAGAGGGCTAATGTAGTCACAGATCAGTATCACTCCATTTGTTACCCGTTAAAAATGGTAAATGTGGCCGGGAGTGGTGGCTCACGCCTGTAATCCCAGCACTTTGGGAGGCCAAGGCAGGCAGATCACGGGATCAGGAGATGGAGACCATCCCACTAACATGGTGAAACTCCAACTCTACTGAAAATACAAAAAAATTAGCTGGACGTGGTGGCATGCACATGTAGTCCCAGCTTCTCGGGAGGCTGAGGCAGGGGAATCGCTTGAACCTGGAGGTGGAGGTTGCATTGAGCGAGATCATGCCACTGCACTCCAACGTGGGCAACAGAGGGAGACTCTGTCTCAGAAAAAAAAATAAATAAATAAAAAAAAGAAAAGATATAAACAAGTCCTGTAAGCAGGAACACTATTGAAATTCTCCATTTAAGTCTTAGAAGTTCCATAGTTAAAAGCAAACAATGTTAAAAAAGGAAGGCACAATCGAAGATGAATATACAAAAAGGCAAGCTACTTTGATGAATTTACATAAATGATAAAAAAACTGATTTAGACCACCCAAGACTAAAAGTGTTAGAATTATTGTATGAACAATATTTTTAAAAACTACTTGTGAAACTGTTTAAGAGCATAAGGGATCAAATCACAAAACTGGACAATTTTAAGATATTTTTATAAATGAATACATCAGAAAGAGAAAATGAAACTAAAAGTAACTAAAATAACTAAAACTAAGAAACTTATAAATTGAAATAAACATCCAAAAATGTAAACAGTAGATTAAACACTGCTCAAGAGAAAGATAACCTGCAGAGAAATAAATAACAATAAAATATACAGAATGAAGTAGAAAGTAATAGAGATTGAAAAGAGGAAGAGGATATTAAGAGATAGGAAAGATAGAATTAGAAAATCTAATGTGTATAATTGGAGTACAAGAAGTAATGAACAGAAAAATGTGATTTTTTTTTGCATATTCAAACAGGGAAAAGCATAAATTCACATATTTTCTCTTACTTTTTTTTTGCAGAGACTCCAATTAAATGTATATACAATGCTAAAATATCTCCGGCCTCCACACACAAAATATCAGGAGTTCTCTTAAGTCACTATAACATCCAAAAACTTTCAGATGCATTTACAAATGTGTTCTATACACAAGATGAGAACACGAGAATTTGACATATCATAATCAGGAATCCGTATTTCAGAAGTAGTTAACATAACCGAAACTGAATATCTGAGTTAAGAAATTTAATTTAGGGTGGGCGCGGTGGCTCAAGCCTGTAATCCCAGCACTTTGGGAGGCCGAGACGGGCTGATCACGCGGTCAGAAGATCGAGACCATCCTGGCTAACACGGTGAAACCCCATCTCCACTAAAAAATACAAAAAAATAGTCGGGTAAGGTGGCGGGCGCCTGTAGTCCCAGCTACTCGGGAGGCTGAGGCAGGAGAATGGCGTAAACACAGGAGGCTGAGCTTGCAGTGAGCTGAGATCCGGCCACTGCACTCCAACCTGGGCTACAGTGCGAGACTCCGTCTCAAAAAAAAAAAAAAAAAAAAAGAGAGAGAGATTTAATTTAAATTTTTGATACTCATGATATTTAAGAAATATAGTTGTTAGAAATAATATATACTGCTTCAGCATAAATAGGGTATGAAATTCCATCAACTTCAAACTATTCAATTTGCTGCTATAATTCTTTAGTTTTGTATCACCCCATTTCCTGTGGCACTCTGCTGCCTAAGAATCCTAGATTGGCTTATTATGCTGTAAAAATATTGTTGTACAGACCATAGATGAACCTTTCAGTCAACAGGCCTGTTGGAATGCCCGAGGACGGAGCTTAGAGTGAGGCTTCTCTGAACTTTTAGGAACAGGTTCCGGAGTGATTTTTGTGCCTGCTTGTCAATACATATTTGTAAGTTTGGAAAAACTTAGTACAAAACTTTGAAAATTATAATATTTACTTGGTAGTAGTGCTGTATGTGAGGAATTACAAAGGTTCTCTCCATGTATAATGATCAGAGCCTACAGATATTTACTAAAAGAACCCAATAATTGCCTAATGAACAAATTGATTCAGGTCAATACACACACACACACACAC
>NW_022315401.1:0-9738 GCF_002776525.5 Piliocolobus tephrosceles
AACTTTCTGTCTCGTTGATCTGTCTAATGTTGACAGTGGAGTGTTGAGGTCTCCCATTATTAATGGTAAAGGGATCAATTCAACAGGAAGAGCTAACTATCCTAAATATATATGCACCCAATACAGGAGCAACCAGATTCACAAAGCAAGTCCTTAGAGACTTACAAAGATTGGTTCATTTTTGAGTTAGTAAAAATAAAAAATCTCTTTGTATTTGGATTGTATTTTTGTTTTATAATTCTTAGGGTTGACCCTGACAGTGCTTTGCACAGTGATCTTCAGATTGCAAAAGAAAAAGAAGAGATAGGAGACATTTTGCTCAGCTTATCTTTTAAGGTAAGAAATTGTTATGGGACTCTATATCCTCCTAATGGAGGTGTATATTTGTACAAGTGTTTGGAAAACGATTTGGTAAAGTGGAAGTTACTCATACCCTATGGTTCAAGAATCTCGTGGATGTATACTCCACAAGAAATGAGTATGTAAGCATCAGGAGACACAGGAATCTTCAGACAGTATTGTTTATAATAGCCCCAAACAGAAAATAACCCAAATGTTCATTCCAACAAAATGGAGAATTATGGTATTCATAGAATGGCTTACAGCTATGTGGGACAAGATGGGTGAATCTTGAACACTACATTAAACAAAAGAGACCAGACCCCCAAAACCTAATTTGTACAATTTCCTCTATATAGAGTTCAAAAATAGGCAAAATGTTGGTTAGGGCATACATTCTTAGTGGAGGAAATATTGCCTGCAGTGGAGTGAAAACTGGTCCTCAGAGTGAAAGATAATCTTACCAATTATAATGGTCTGCTGCCCTCCAAAGGGACGTAGAACATAAACAGATATACAGTATATCTGTGGTGTTAAAATTCCATGGGGCATGGGGGTAGAATGAGGAAGAAAACTTCTAAAAAGGCTTCTTAGGGGGACAAAAATGAAAAGAAAACTGAAAAACACTCTTATGGATTCATACTTGGGCAGTAAAACTATCAAGAACAAAGAGGTGGTTACACACAGGGTAAGTAAAGAAACTGTTTTAGAACAAATCTGGTGACAGCAGAAGAGAATATGAGATACACTGTGCTCACAGAGCCGTCGAGATGGGAGGTAGGGAGGTGTGAACTGAAAGGTACAACTGTGGGCTTCTTGGATACTGGCTGTAATATATTTCGGGACCAGGTTGGTGGGTATTTGGGCAAATAATTTACAATAACTTAAGCTATACCTTAAGGTATATTTTATGTACTTTTCTGAATGTATGTTATATTTAATAAACTATTTTTGATACTAAAAGGTTACCAAAGAATAACAATGGAATCTAGAAAAAATGTTAATGATGTAACATGGAATCTAGATAAGATATAATGGTTTAAAATCTATGGCTATAGGAAGCATTTTCATGAAAAAAACAAAGACATAAAAGAATACTTTATTGTACTTACTCCAAGGATGGTAGTATTTTTCTAAAAGCTTCTTACTTAGTTTTTTTGTGTGTATATTTTTGCTTGGGGATATATCTTATGATTGAACTTTCTTGAAATATCCCTAATGTAGTATTTTCTATCACTTTTATTATCATAGAAACTGTTGTGGTTGTCAACTGTATTGTCTTCCTAAAGTATGAATCCGGTATATATTGATTGAAGTTGTTAATGGCTACTTCTTTACGGATTCATATGGGGGAACGAATGAAGCACACAGGCCTACAACAAAAAACAAAACACGAAAAAAACAGGAAAGCATCTTTTTTTTCCTTAATCGTTAAATTATATTTCCATATGCCCAACTTAAGAAATAGAAACTTTGGCTGGGTGTTGTGGCTCATGCCTGTAATCCCAACACTTTGGGAGGCCGAGGCAGGCAGATCACTTGAGGTCAGGAGTTTGAGATCAGCCTGGCCAAGATGGCAAAACCCCATCTCTACCAAAAATACAAAAATTTAGCCAGATGTAGTGGCAGGTACTAGTAATCCCAGCTTCTCGGGAGGCTGAGGCAGGAGAATCTCTTGAACTCGGGAGGCAGAGGTTGCAGTGAGCCGAGATCGCGCCACTGTGCTCCAGCCTGGGTGACAAAGATAAACTCCATCTAAAAAAAAAAAAAAAAAAAAAGAAAGAAAAGAAAAAGAAAAGCTAAGTATGGACTTAATTTCTCTGAGGTTTAAAGCTGCAAAGGTTGCTCTTCATGAAGTAGGTGGGATCTCAGGTGGGCAGTGAAATGTGAGTGGGGTTTGGTCAGCTGGTGGAGGTTGAAGGAAAATTATTTACGCAGGTGTAAAGGAAACACAATCAGGTATCTAGGAAAGAGAATGAGGGATTCAGAGTATACAAGACCAGTTTGAGCTATAACACAAGGAGGGTAGGATTCATGTAGAAGAGTTGTAGGAAATAGTGCTGATGTAATATCTTGTACTCAAACATTTCTGTGAATTGGTGACAGATTTTATTTCTGGTAATTAAACTATTACCCCTGGATATTCATCTTGCTATGTAACTGGTTGAGAAACAGGGGAGTAACAGTAAAGAAACTGTTTAAGAATAAATCTGGTGAGAGCAGAAGAGAATACAAGACACACTGTGCTCACAGAGCCTGGAAGAGTGTGACAGTAGTTGAGGGCCACGCTGTCATCTTAGAGTGAAGTGAGGAGAACCTACATTGGTTTGGTAGTCCTGGGAGCGGAAGGAGGAATGAAATGTGAAAGCTCATTGGAGGCAGAATCAAAATGGGTTGGTCTTCATAGTCAACTATTAAGTGAGGAGGAGGAATTATTGGCTGACTTAGGGAGAAGTAAAGAATGGGAAATGCCAATAAAACACAAAACTTGCCATTTTGGTCAGGGTAAAACTTAAGCATTGTGTGATTCTAGATAGACTATTGAGCAGTTTTGTTCCATTTATTTTATATCCCGTATCTTTGAGATATGATCCTATTTCTTTTTTTTTTTTTTTTTTTTGAGATGCAGTCTCACTCTGTCACCCAGGCTGGAATGCAGTGGCCGGATCTCAGCTCACTGCAAGCTCCGCCTCCCGGGTTTACGCCATTCTCCTGCCTCAGTCTCCCGAGTAGCTGGGACTACAGGCACCAGCCACCTCACCCGGCTAGTTTTTTTTTTTGTATTTTTTAGTAGAGACAGGGTTTCACCATGTTAGCCAGGATGGTCTCGATCTCCTGACCTTGTAATCCGCCTGTCTTGGCCTCCCAAAGTGCTGGGATTACAGGCTTGAGCCACCACGCCCACCTAATCCTATTTCTTTATTTCTTGACATAGCCAAACATTTTTTAAATGAACAGCTCTATTGTGATACAGTTTTCATATGATAAGCCTCACCCTTCAAAGTGTACAGTTCAGTGGTTTTTAAGTATATTCAGAGCTATGCAGCCGTTAGCACTACCTAATTTCAGAACCTTTTCGTCTCCCCAAAAAGAAACACTGTACCCATTAGCAGTCACTCCCTATACCCGTATCCCCCACCATTGATCCTGGCAACCTGTGATCTAATTTCCATCTCTGTAGATTTGCCTATCCTGGACATTTCATACAAATAGAATCACACAAAATGTGGCATTTTGTGACTGACTTTTCTTTACAGTGATTAAAAATCAAATGCCTGAAGAGGCTAAGCTTACCATAGTGTTTGCTGTACAACTGACAACTGAACTTTTTTAAACTTGAAAATATTACTGTGTCTGTATATGTGGCATATTATACTTAGATGACCCTTACTTCGATTATTAAAATTTTTTTCCCTAGTATTCTTGAACTGTCTCAATATTTAGCAGGAATGCTTTGGAGACAAAGAGCAGTAAGAATTTGGAACACATATTGACAAAATGAATGTAATTTAATACAGTAGTAGAGTCAACCACTTTTAGGTGTTGATGCTGCTGAAAGTGTATATTAAGGAAAAGTTTACTTATCTTAGTTTTTGTGGAAGTACTAGAACTACTTCTGTCTTGTGTATAGATTTTAACAAACATTTGCATAGGTATTATGTGGTTGTACAAATGTACTTTCTTTTGACCTGAAAATGCAAAAACTTCCTTTCTTCCCACTTTCTGAGACTCTGCAACTTTAAAGGAAGAGTGGGGTTCTTTAAAGGAAAGGTGGTGATGGTTGGATAATGGGTAACAATGTCTACCGTATGCTTCCTTTTCCCAAAACAAGTTCCCGTCTACCATCAACATTTCCAAAATTTGAAGATCAAGTGTGGTATTAACTCATTAACTAATGACTAGACTTTGAGCAGTTGTGGAACCAGAATCTCAGTGAGTGTCTGGATGTTCCAATTCTGTTAAATCAATGAACACACATTATATACAATACTCTCTTAGCCCAGTGGCAGATTTAAGGAGTGAGAGATAGATTTCTATATTTCAGAAATCAAATATACAAAGAATAAACATTTTTAATCCCGTGGTTCTTTGTTCGAGTTTAATTTTTTGGAGCGTTTTTCTTTTAGATTTTCTTTCCCTTCCATTAAGATTTCACTTTGAAAGCTCCCAGGGTTTGGGCAAAGCAAATGGGAAAGACCCTTGCTTGGATTCTCCAGGGTAATGGAGTTAAAGAGGACTTCTTTCCCTCATTTGGTTATTGAATAATGTCATGATAACAATTATTAAGGTGAATGGTCTACAGTAGAAGTTTTTAGATGCCTTCTCTGCAAAATAATTTGAGTTAGTCAATGCAAGGATGCCTTTGGTTATCTGGAATGGAAGATGTGCAGGCTACAGGGTCTTGGCAAGCCTTCTGGGGGGAAATAACAGTATTTGGAAGGGTAGGAAGCAGAAGGAATCTCAGGCAAGGGAAAGGTGTGGGCAGAGACCTGGAGGATAGAACAGTTCGTGGTGGACTTAGTGTCCACATAGACCTAATCAGTGGTCTTAGCTTTTATGTTTTCAAAATTACCACAGTTTTTGTTCTAAAACTATCATTCCCTTGATTTTATTTTAGGCATGCTATCTGTGTATTTTGAAATTTAAAATAACATTAAAGGAGAATTGAAATTGTTTTGTTTGAGAAAGAGTTAAAAGGTTAAAACATCTTGATCTAAATAATTTTCTAATGGGAGATTTGGTACATCCCTAGAAGTTGTCTTTGGTTCAGAGAACAGTCTTCAGACCTAGAAAGGACTTGAGGAGTCCCAGAGAGGAACTGCATGGTCTGAACCATTTGATTCTCACAACAGAATGCATAAAAACAATTTGAACCATGAAACCATGCAGATGTTCATATTTTGGATAGGGTAAGGTCAGTGCCATTGTCAGAGGAAAAACCCTTGGCCATCACAGGATGGGAGAGAATGTTTCTGTTGTAAAGAATACTCAAATGCCATTTAAGGAAATGGGTTCTTCTGCCCCTTTTGGAATATTTAGGGCCAAGTTCTTAGTTTTTGACATCATCAAAATTTCAAAGTATTCTGTTCTAAGCCATTTCAAACAATTGACTAGAATTTCAGAGCAATTACGTGAGAGTGATAACATGAAAATTTTTAAATTAGCCGTAGTCCTATATCCCTAACGAGTATGTTCATGCTTGCATGTTCTCTTCTGATCTTTACTGTGTGCATACTTTCTTAGTAGTGGCAGTAGAACTTGTTTAAGCAAGAATAATTCTCGAGATAATTTTGTATGTTTCCTTTTTTCTTTTTAAGGTATGTATTGGGTGAAGGAGCATTATATATGGAACTTCTCACAAAACAGGTGATTATTTTCTTATAATACTCAATTTTCACCCTCAATAGAGTGTTTTGATTATGTAAGTTAGATCATAAGTAGAAGGTTCTCTTAAAGACATTTTAGTGTTTTTTTGTTTGTTTGTTTGTTTTGTAGCTCCTACTTTCAAGAATGAAAAAGGTAAACCATAAAATGACATTGTACTTGGTGCTGAATCTATGCTTGGATAGGCATTAAGAGTGACCTTTATTTAAGGTTCTAATTTGTTCATGTTGAGCACTTAGAACATCAGTTTATTGGTTTTTGTGAGAATCTGGAAATGTTCCAATTTTACTTTTTCCCCTTAACTCCAGACTTTGTAACGCTGATCTGCTGCTGTTAAGTTATGTGCCATTTTGTTAGGGCTTCTCAAGTGGGAATCAGGAATGCTGCTGTGTTCTAGAGATGTTTTGTTCTTCCTGAGTAGGGCTGAAGCAGTGCCTACTCGATAGAATCAGTCATCATGCAAATAAATGCCACCTGAGTCAAAGGCAAAGCCAGTGTGCAGCTTGGAGCAAAGAAGTTACTTTTATTAAGAATTTTATATCAATCATAAGATATATTTTATATTACTTTGTGAACCTTCTTCCTGCCTTAATTCTTTTTGAGGTAATTCATTTTCATTTAGCTTGTTTTCTTTTTGTTACAAAGATGATCTATAGAAAATATAGAAGTATAAGAAAATTAAAGATACTAACTGATAATCACTTAATGATATAGTATCTGATTGTTTAGTCTTTGTTATATTTACTGTAGACAAACATGCCTACAGTTGTTAATTTATTATTGGTATGTATATCCTAGTAAAAGTTATATGTACTTTGAAGTTTTACAAAATTGAGTTCATGTTATAGAATTATTTCCTGATGAACTTTTATGTGCTAGGCACTAGTCTTTTTATTTATTTATTTATTTTTACTTTTTTTCCCCCTCTGTGCCTATGCTTACCAAGTCTTTTTATTTTTTACTTTTTATTAACTCTTTCAATCCTCTTAATAACTTAAAAAGAGGGTATTATTAATACCAGCATTTTATGGATGAGGCAACTGAAGGTAGGTAACTTGTCCAAGGTCACAGGTGGCAGATCAAGGATTGGAGCCAGACAGCCTGACTGCCCTAGGCCCAACCAAGAGGAGCTGAGAGCAAGCCATGGGGCAGAAGGATGTTGGTCAGGCTGGTTTGCTGTTCAGTTAACATGAAACACAGGCTGTAACGTTAATTCTAAGACATTACCGAGAAAGCTTTCCAAAGCCAGAGGTTTTTTTTTTTTTTTTTTTTTTTACCATGACCAGGACTTCTTAGCAAAAGTTTGATTTTGTTTAAAGGCAACATGGTGCTCTAAGAAGCTTCCATTCACACTCTTATGGAGGGAATGGTAGTTGAGCTAAATAGTGAAATGCTGTAGCACACAGCCTTTAGGGCAGCTTCTGACCTATTTCTATGGTCAGGAAAGACACCTATCTTTCCCTGCTGCCCACAGTCTCCAGCTATTCACTTTCAGAATTTCCTAGTCTGTGATCACATTCCGATGAGAGATCTGCTTTGTTTTTTCAAGGGTGGGAGGAAGGGAGTCACCACCTATACTAAACAGTCTAGTCTTCTGTGTATAAATGAGTAAAGTTGGGGAGCCAAATTTGAGAACCTTGTGTAATCCTGAGATTCTCCAAGAGAATCCAAGAGCATGTCGGGATTATACATGGTAGTAAAGTGGTCTTTTATCCACAGCTCTCATCAGAGGCAGACACAGATACTTTTTGCAGGAAGGCATCTCTAACTTAAGCCTGGAGGATTCCAAAAGATTAAAAGCAGGCAATTATGAATTCAGTCAAATCATAGCATTCAAGTAGTCAACCCAATGTATTTGAGAATTGTCAGAAACAATGAATAATATGTTTCCCAAAGACTGTAGGTTTGGAATTATCAGATACAGAACACAGACTTCAAATATTAGAATTGTGAGAAAATAGTTACATGTGAAATCTAATATTAAAAAAAGATGAAATCATAAAATTGAGCAAGCAGTAAGACCACCAAAAACGAAGAGGAGTACCTGAAAAGAAAATGGATGAAATAGAACTTACAGAAATAAAATATATAGCTGGGTATGGTGACTCACACCTGTAATCCCAGCACTCTTTGTGAGGCTGAGGTGGGAGGACGGTATTAGCCCAGGAGTTGGAGATGAGCCTGGGAAACATGGTGAGAACTCATTTCTACAAAAAAATACCCCACCACCAAAAAAAAAAAAAAAAAAAAAAAATTGGTGGGTATGGGACACATGCCTATAGTCCCAGCTAGTCAGGAGGCTGAGGTGGGAGGATAGACCAAGCCCAGAAAGCCAAGGCTGCAAGTTTGTGCCACTGCAGTCCAGCCTGGGTGACAGAGACTCTGTTTCAGAATACGATGAAATAAAGAAGTAAAAAATGTAATTGTTGAAGTAAGAAACTCAGTGGATGGATTAGACATCAGAAGAAAGAATTAATTAGTTAGACAATTATCTCCCAAAAGTAAGTCAGTATGTTACACAGAGAGGCATGAGGATAGATGATAGGGCAGAAGTTGGTGGGTTGAAAAGGGAGGGAAATCAGAATGAGGTCTAGAATATGTCTTAGTGGAATCCCAGGAGGAGATATTAAAATTATATTGGAAAGTGAGAGAAATAGAAGTTCCAAAGGTGATAGAATGAAGTCCACATAAATCAGTCACAACAAATGTAAATGGACTAAAGTTACCAGTTAGACAGATGGAACTAATAAAACAATATCCAGCTGTTTTAATCGGTCGTATTTAAAATATGAGGATATGAGAAGATTGGAAGTTTTTATAAAGGAGAGAGAGTGATAAAGGTATGCCAGTATACATTAACCAAAAACAAGTGATGGAGCTTTGGTATCAAACAAAATAGGATTTTGGAACAGAAAGCATTACTAAGAACTTGATGCTAAATGACTGTTAATTAGGAGGACGTGGCAAGTTTCATATTTTATGTACCTGTCAAAATAGCCTCAAAATACAGAGGAAGAACTGATAAAGCCAGAGGGAGAAATTGACAAGTCTGCCATTGTATTTGGAGATTTCAACATACCCTGCTTACCATAAGTAGGTTACACAGAATGCCTATATGTAGATTTGAATAACCAGTGAACGGACATGGTATAATGGACAAATATTGACCTCTGTACACAATAATTAGATTTTTCTATATTCTTCTCAAGCACATGTGGACTGTGGGAGAAAGATTAATTATATATTAATCCATAAAGCAAGTCAGAAGATTTAAAAACAATTGGTACGATTCATACCATGTAATTTATAATTTAAATATAAAGCAATTAAGATTAGAAGGCAATAACGAAGAGATTAACAACAAGCTCCATTAATTTGGAAAGTAACCACCCTTGTAATGCATGGTTTTAAAAAATCCAATGAAATTTTAGAATGCTTAGAATTGAACCATAGTTAAAATACAAAACTTCTGTCTATTCCTGTCTCTCGCCCTCTCCCTCCCTCTTCCTATCTGGAGCGTTCAAGAAGCTAATCTTTTTCAGTGAAGGACACCCCAAATACTGAAAAATAGAAAAAGAACAGATGTCATTCTCTGATCTTAGTTAAATCTATAAGTTAGTAACAAAACCAGAAAACACATGTTGACTTGTGGAATTTTAAAATTTATGCAAACAGCCCTTAGGTCAAACAGAGATGTGAAATTAAAACTGCAGAATATCTAGAGAATAGCAATAATGCAATCATTACTGATTAGAGACTGGAGGAGAACTCAGAAGAATGTTCATTGCCTTAAAATCCTTATGGCATGAAGAAAAAAATGAAAATGAATTAAGCCTCTAATTCATTCTTAGAAAGGACAGTCAACCTGAAGGAAAGCAGAATGGGGAAATTATTAAAGATATACAAGTAGAAACCAGTGAGTTCAAAGAATAGAAAGGGCTAAATCCCCAGTACAGTAAATCCTCTGCAGAAACATTCCTTTAAACTGGGCTTTGAGTGCCTTGCTACTGATAA
>NW_022315402.1:0-5197 GCF_002776525.5 Piliocolobus tephrosceles
CCCAGTCTCTTCTGGCTTGTACGGTTTCTGCTGAATGATCTGCTGTTTGTTAGCCTGATGTATGGGGTGCTCTTTATAGGTGATCTGCCCCTCCTCTGTCTTTTTCTTTCATTTTGATATTGGAGAATCTGATGACTATGTATCTTAGGAATGGCCATATTGTACAGCATCTCAAAGAGGTTCCCTGCATTCCCTGAATTTGAATGTTGGCCTCTGTAGCAAGGTAGGGGAAATTTTCGTGAATAGTTTCCTTAAATATGTTCTTCAATTTGCTTGGTTTCTTTCCCTTTTGGGAATATCAGTGAGTCATATATTTGATTTCTTTACATGATTCCATATCTTTTGGAGATTTTGTTCATTCTTTATTATTTTTTCTTTATTTTTGTTTGATGGAGGTATTTTGGAGAACCAAGTTTTGAGCTCTGATATTCTTTCCACAGTTTGGTTGATTACTCTTGTTTATACTTGCAATTTTATTTTGAAATTCTTGAAGTGATTTTTTTCCTCCATCAGATCAGTTTGGTCCTTTCTTAAAATGACAATTTCATCTTTCAGCTCTTGTATCATTTTAATGTATTCTTTAGATTCCTTGGATTGCATTTCAATTTTCTTCTGAATCTTGATGATCTTTGTTTCTACCCATATTCCGAATTCTATTTCTGTAATTTCAGCCATTTTAGGCTGCTTGATAACCATGCAGTCCTTTTGACGTAAGAGGATACTCTTTTTTGAGCTGCCAGAATTCTTGTGCATTTTTGTTTCTTATCTAAGTGCTGATGTTCCTTCAGCCTTTGAAGTTGCTGTCCTTTGGATAGGATTTTTGCTTTTGTCTCCTTTGATGCCCTTGTGGGTTTGATTGTGGTATATGGTGGATTCAGATTATTGGCCTTGTTTCTGAAAGATTTCAGGAGGCCAAGGCCCAGCTCGGCATCTGCATGTGTTAACTCTGTGGGGGCTGGGGCTCTACCTTTGAGTTTTGTTCTGTGGCTTCTTGAGGTTAGAAACATGCTGTGCCGGAGGGCCTGAGGTGTTCCCAGTCTCCTGGCCACAACAATCCAATGGGTGGTGCTGGCTAAAATGCTTTACAGGGGTGGTGGCAGTGGGATCCATGCTTGCTCATGCATGCCAGGAGTCACAGTAGCATGGTGGAGTGCACGTGCATCAGCTGGGGTAGGGTACCAGCAGGAGTGGGCTTTGACATTCCTGTGTGTGCTCATGCTAGCAGCAGCAATGATAGAATGCTGGTGGGAGCAGGGCTGCCATTGTTCTTGTACACATTTACACTGGCAGTGGCAGGTGCATGACAGGTGGACGATTAGGGTAAGGTTGCTGGAATCTGAGTGAGCGTTCCCACCGGTAATGATGGCATGGCTGAGTGCCTACACATCATCAGGGGGTGGGTGGGGTAGTAGTTGTCTTTCTACCTGCAGCAGTGTTTGGTGGGGTCTGTGCTTATATGCAGGCTGGCAGGGTGTGGGGAGTAAGCCACCGTGTGTGCCAGCAAAGCAGTGTGGAAATGGCTATGGGCAAGTGTGTACTGGCAAAATGGTGGGGGAAGGCTTCAGAGGGAGGAGGGTAGCGTGCAGGGACGCTGCAGGTAGGCTGGCACATGTTGGCAGTGGCTGGTCTACTGGAGCTCTCTGATGGTCAGGTGTGGTCTTCTGGTAAAATAACGATAATGCGGGCACTGAGAGGCACCCTGGTTGGGCATCCAAAGCTGTGCTGCAAGTGGGCACAGCCAGGCTGGGGCCCCAGGAGAGGCAAGTGGACAGGAGAACACTCAGATCAGACTGGCCCTATCTCACAGGCAAGACCAATCTGTCTGTCTAGGTCCAACAGTCACCTTATGGCTAAAGTCTCCTATAGGAGCATGTCAAGCCTTAGGGGATGGGCATCCTTGGTTGTACTGCACTCCTGACATTCTCCCATCAACCTCTCTGGACTGTATACAGGATGGACTCCCACCCCTGTAACCTCTTTAAGCAGCTCTCTGCCAACTCATGTGTCTGTGAGGGTCTTCAGGTTGCCTGCAGCTAAGATTCTGAGGTCCATGGTGAGAATACGCCATTCCTTGCCTTTTCAGCTTACTCCTTCACTAGGAGTTACTGGAGGCCAGGAAGCAGTCCTAGTGCTCACTAGCGCCATCCAAGGTTTCCAGCTTTCTCCCTTTGCAACTCAGCATCCATGTCCCCGCTCCATCCATTCTCAATGCCTTCCCTTAAAAAATCTGCTCAGAGTGTGCCAATCTTCCCAGTGTTCCTCCTAGCTTTGTCTGATAGGCCATCTTGGCTCCCTCCCCTTCTCCTTTAAATCTGGACTGGCCTGTGACTGCTTAACCAATCAAATGCAATGGAAGTAATGCTGTGCAACTTCTAGGCAACTCTTGAAAAGGACTGGAAAAATTGGCTTTGTCTCTATTGGAAAGCTGCTTCCTGTCATACTTGCTCTCAGAACCCAGGCGCTATTCCGTGAGAAGCACAAGTCACATGCAGAGGCCATGAAGACAACCGAGCTAAGATAATTGTGTAGAGTCATCGCTGCGTGCTCAGTGATTGCCAGAACAAATTGACAGTCACGTGAATGAGTCCTTTTGGTTGTCCAGCTCGTCAAGGACTCAGATGACTCCAGCCTTCTCTGGCATGTAATTTCAACTACATGAGGGACCCTAAGCAAGTACTTATTAGTTGATTCTAACCAACTCCAGACATGTAAAACATAATAGGAAGAGTTCATTTGTAAATTTGGGGAATGATTTAATATGCAGCAAAACATAACTAGGATGGGCATCTTTAGAGCTACTTACTTTCATGGGTGTCTTTTCAGGGCTCCAATATTTAATTTTATATTCATAATTTTGTACTGTTTCCCATGAAGCAGTCCCCTCCAATTGTATAAGCTTCAGATACCCAGGATTTGCTCACTCTCTTACTTCCTCTAACCTCTCTTCTCTCCTCCTTTCTAGTTTGCTTTTCCCATTCTCTCTTTACCCAACCCTCTACCCACCTTTTGAGTAAACTTCGCTAATTTAGAAAAGGCCAGTACTTTGCAGTTTTAACGTATGCATGCCAATAAAGTTATTTGCTTTAACCTTGTGATCTCTTTTTTGCTTACTTACGATGAGTTCCAGTGCGCCATATTTAGAGAAAACAACATGTCCCCATATGGTTGTGGAGCAGATTACAAAAGAAATGCCATGTATATTACTTCACACAGTGTCTTGTTTGTAGTATTCAGTACATACTCAGGAAACATTTATCTCTATTTTCTCAGCTCTAGCTTCAATATTGCCTCTATTGATGTCTGCCTTGCAGAGCGGCCTTGATGGCTGAAATTTACCCCGTTCTCTGCCCTAGCTTACCTCAGCCACATTGGCCCCAGTTACTGAAAAAAAAAATCTTCACTTGATTATAGTTCCTGGAGCTCATTAAGCTTAAGCCTTCCAAGCACCAGAATTTGATTACTGCATTAAAAATGAATTATCTGGTGGTTGTTTTTAGATGTTGCTTCTAAACAATGGCGTGTTTAATTAACACAATTTATATCAAGTCACACACATATATGCATTCTCACAGTGTAGCATATTTACCCAAAATAGACAACCTAATTACTTAAAAAAATTCGCTGTATTTGCAGAAATAGAGCATTTAAGAAATTGAACTGCAATTATGAAAGAGAGAAGGACAGGAAAATGCCAAATTCTTGCTATTTTTATTTTGTTTAAAAAATGTTAATGAAGTTATGGAGTTCACAAGTACTGTAGAGTTTAGCACAAGTGAATGAATAAGTCTCTTCAACATGGATAAAAGGAGAGATTCTTCTTTTCTAGCTTACTTATCTTGAATTCATCAATCCTAAGAAATTGCTGCTGAATAATCAGAACACAGTAACAAAGGCAGCACTTGGTCTCATTCGTGCAGAGAAGCTGGGTGCTCAATAAAGCCAGTGAACTTGTTGGGAAGTCATTTAATAAAATTTGGAAGATACATAATTAATTTAATTATTATCAACACAAATTTCTTAGAATTAAATAAGAGAATGGTGTTAAATTTAACTTTTCTCTCTGGTGGTCTTTGTGTTTCTGCTTTTCTAAAGCAAGGTCCTTAGGGAAAAAAAAAGTAAAGGGAAAGAAGAAAAGCCTTTATAAATGTAAAGATAACCATATTTTCCCACAGAGGTCGTCCAATGAAATGATAATTTTAATTTTTGTTTTTACTTGAGGCTTTTGTTCCTGATAGAGATCTTTTATTAATTTTAACTAAGTAGTGACTACAGGCAAGTAAGAACAATATAAGAAGCAAAGATAAAAATCTTTTATATTCCCACAAATATTTATCATTTTTTTTTTTTTGCAGTGCACTATACTTGTTATTAAGAAAGTTACAATGAAGAAAGAGAATTAGTTTCTTTTTTTATAGACTTTTTGGGGACCAGGACACAGAGATATTAACAAATGGTATGAATATAGAGTAAATAATACATCAAAATAGACATATGTTCAAAATGCCATAAGAACATAGGGGAAAAACATAAAATCTAATCTGGCAAGGAGGCCATAATGATGGAAACGATATTTGACTGAATCTGGTCATTTCTATATATGGTGCCCAGCCCCATTATTACCACATAAAGAGTATTCAGTAAGTTTAGATTAAATCAATAAATGCAATGGTAAGAAGTTTTTAAAGAGGAGAATACCACGCAAAGATGATACAATAACACGAAAGGTTGCATTGTCAGTTCAGACTCACATAAATCAGAGATCACATTCAGTATCAAGCTTTAGTAATAACGTCAAGTACAAAGCTAATCACATGATATTATGGAGCAGCCACATGTCTTCTCAAGTATTTCTTCACCATATGAGAATGTTCCCTGAACCAAATTAAACATGCAAGTGGAACATCATCATGCAATTTAGGTTACAAAAATCCCTAGTTTATAATGTAATAATTGCATAGCTTAAATGATGCTTTTTGACTTATGAAACTGTACATTTCAGTTTAATTTATTTGACTCAAGCAATCAGAATGGTCCTGGTACATCATCTAAAAGCATTTTGTTGATAAGGACACTCATGCTAGTGAAGGCTAACATAGGATATGGAGGCTTCCTTTGTGAGGTCTGTTACTAGCATGTTAATGAGGGAATTTGGCAGTTATTTTACTTTCCCAGTTAGATTAGGGATGAAATAAACTGC
>NW_022315403.1:0-9164 GCF_002776525.5 Piliocolobus tephrosceles
CCTATGTCCTGAATGGTACTACCTAGATTTTCTTCTAGGGTTTTTATAGTATTAGGTCTAACATTTAAGTCTCTAATCCATCTTGAATTAATCTTCGTATAAGGAGTAAGGAAAGGATCCAGTTTCAGCTTTCTACTTATGGCTAGCCAATTTTCCCAGCACCATTTATTAAATAGGGAATCCTTTCCCCATTTCTTGTTTTTGTCAGGTTTGTCAAAGATCAGATGGTTGTAGATGTGTGGTATTATTTCTGAAGGCTCCGTTCTGTTCCATTGGTCTATATCTCTGTTTTGGTACCAGTACCATGCTGTTTCGGTTACTGCAGCCTTGTAGTATAGTTTGAAGTCAGGTAGCGTGATGCCTCCGGCTTTGTCCTTTTGATTTAGGATTGTCTTGGCAATGCGGGCTCTTTTTTGGTTCCATATGAACTTTAAAGCAGTTTTTTCCAATTCGGTGAAGAAACTCATTGGTAGCTTGATGGGGATGGCATTGAATCTATAAATAACCTTGGGCAGTATAGCCATTTTCACGATATTGATTCTTCCTATCCATGAGCATGGTATGTTCTTCCATTTGTTTGTGTCCTCTTTGATTTCACTGAGCAGTGGTTTGTAGTTCTCCTTGAAGAGGTCCTTTACATCCCTTGTAAGTTGGATTCCTAGGTATTTTATTCTCTTTAAAGCAATTGTGAATGGAAGTTCATTCCTGATTTGGCTCTCTGCTTGTCTGTTACTGGTGTATAAGAATGCTTGTGATTTTTGCACATTAATTTTGTATCCTGAGACTTTGCTGAAGTTGCTTATCAGCTTAAGAAGATTTTGGGCTGAGACGATGAGGTTCTCTAAATACACAATCATGTCATCTGCAAACAGGGACAATTTGACTTCTTCTTTTCCTAACTGAATACCCTTGATTTCTTTCTCTTGCCTGATTGCCCTAGCCAGAACTTCCAACACTATGTTGAATAGGAGTGGTGAGAGAGGGCATCCCTGTCTTGTGCCAGTTTTCAAAGGGAATTTTTCCAGTTTTTGCCCATTCAGCATGATATTGGCTGTGGGTTTGTCATAAATAGCTCTTATTATTTTGAGATACGTTCCATCAATACCGAATTTATTGAGTGTTTTTAGCATGAAGGGCTGTTGAATTTTGTCAAAGGCCTTCTCTGCATCTATTGAGATACTCATGTGGTTTTGTCTTTGGTTCTGTTTATATGCTGGATTACGTTTATTGATTTGCGAATGTAGAACCAGCCTTGCATCCCAGGGATGAAGCCCACTTGATCATGGTGGATAAGCTTTTTGATGTGCTGCTGGATCCCGTTTGCCAGTATTTTATTGAGGATTTTTGCATCGATGTTCATCAGGGAGATTGGTCTAAAATTCTCTTTTTTTGTTGTATCTCTGCCAGGCTTTGGTATCAGGATGATGTTGGCCTCATAAAATGAGTTAGGGAGGATTCCCTCTTTTTCTATTGATTGGAATAGTTTCAGAAGGAATGGTACCAGCTCCTTCTTGTACCTCTGGTAGAATTCGGCTGTGAATCCATCTGGTCCTTTACTTTTTTTGGTTGGTAGGCTATTAATTATTGCCTCAATTTCAGAGCCTGCTATTGGTCTATTCAGGGATTCAGCTTCTTCCTGGTTTAGTCTTGGAAGAGTGTAAGTGTCCAGGAAATTATCCATTTCTTCTAGATTTTCTAGTGTATTTGCGTAGAGGTGTTTATAGTATTCTCCGACAATAGTTTGTATTTCTGTGGGGTCAGTGATGATATCCCCTTTATCATTTTTTATTGCGTCTATTTGATTCCTCTCTCTTTTCTTCTTTATTAATCTTGCTAGCAGTCTATCAATTTTGTCGATCCTTTCAAAAAACCAACTCCTGGATTCATTGATTTTTTGGAGGGTTTTTTGTGTCTCTATCTCCTTCAGTTCTGCTCTGATCTTAGTTATTTCTTGCCTTCTGCTAGTTTTTGAATGTGTTTGCCCTTGCCTCTCTGGTTCTTTTAATTGTGATGTTAGAGTGTCAGTTTTAGATCTTTCCTGCTTTCTCTTGTGGGCACTTAGTGCTATAAATTTCCCTCTACACACTGCTTTAAATGTGTCCCAGAGATTTTGGTATGTTGTATCTTTGTTCTCATTGGTTTCAAAGAACATCTTTATTTCTGCTTTCATTTCATTTTGTACCCAGTAGTCATTCAGGAGCAGGTTGTTCAGTTTCCATGTAGTTGAGCGGTTTTGATTGAGTTTCTTAGTCCTCAGTTCTAGTTTGATTGCACTGTGGTCAGAGAGACAGTTTGTTATAGTTTCTGTTCTTTTACATTTGCTGAGGAGTGCTTTACTTCCAATTATGTGGTCAATTTTGTAATAAGTGTGATGTGGTGCTGAGAAGAATGTATATTCTGTTGACTTGGGGTGGAGAGTTCTATAGATGTCTATTAGGTCCGCTTGGTGCAGAGATAAGTTCAATTCCTGGATATCCTTGTTAACTTTCTGTCTCATTGATCTGTCTAATGTTGACAGTGGAGTGTTGAAGTCTCCCATTATTATAGTATGGGAGTCTAAGTCTCTTTGTAAGTCTCTAAGGACTTGCTTTATGAATCTGGGTGCTCCTGTATTGGGTGCATATATATTTAGGATAGTTAGCTCTTCCTGTTGAATTGATCCCTTTACCATTATGTAACGGCCTTCTTTGTCTCTTTTGATCTTTGATGGTTTAAAGTCTGTTTTATCAGAGACTAGGATTGCAACCCCTGCTTTTTTTTGTTCTCCATTTGCTTGGTAGATCTTCCTCCATCCGTTTATTTTGAGCCTATGTATGTCTCTGCATGTGAGATGGGTCTCCTGAAGACAGCAGACTGATGGGTCTTGACTCTTTATCCAGTTTGCCAGTCTGTGTCTTTTAATTGGAGCATTTAGTCCATTTACATTTAAGGTTAATATTGTTATGTGTGAACTTGATCCTGCCATTATGATATTAACTGGTTATTTTGCTCATTAGTTGATGCAGTTTCTTCCTAGCCTCGATGGTCTTTACATTTTGGCATGTTTTTGCAATGGCTGGCACCGGTTGTTCCTTTCCATGTTTAGGGCTTCCTTCAGGGTCTCTTGTAAGGCAGGCCTGGTGTTGACAAAATCTCTAAGCATTTGCTTATCTGTAAAGAATTTTATTTCTCCTTCACTGATGAAACTTAGTTTGGCTGGATATGAAATTCTGGGTTGAAAATTCTTTTCTTTAAGAACGTTGAATATTGGCCCCCACTCTCTTCTGGCTTGTAGAGTTTCTGCCGAGAGATCTGCTGTCAGTCTGATGGGCTTCCCTTTGTGGGTAACCCGTCCTTTCTCTCTGGCTGCCCTTAAGATTTTTTCCTTCATTTCAACTTTGGTGAATCTGGCAATTATGTGTCTTGGAGTTGCTCTTCTGGAGGAGTATCTTTGTGGCATTCTCTGTATTTCCTGAATTTGAATGTTGGCCTGCCCTGCTAGGTTGGGGAAGTTCTCCTGGATGATATCCTGTAGAGTGTTTTCCAATTTGGTTCCCTTTTCCCCCTCACTTTCAGGCACCCCAATCAGACGTAGATTTGGTCTTTTTACGTAATCCCATACTTCTTGCAGGCTTTGTTCATTTCTTTTTCTTCTTTTTTCTTTTGGTTTCTCTTCTCGCTTCATTTCATTCATTTGATCCTCCATCGCTGATACTCTGTCTTCCAGTTGATCGAGTCGGTTACTGAAGCTTGTGCATTTGTCACGTATTTCTCGTGTCATGGTTTTCATCTCTGTCATTTCGTTTATGACCTTCTCTGCATTAATTAGTCTAGCTGTCAATTCTTCCACTCTTTATTCAAGATTTTTAGTTTCTTTGCGCTGGGTACGTAATTCCTCCTTTAGCTCTGAGAGGTTTGATGGACTGAAGCCTTCTTCTCTCATCTCATCAAAATCATTCTCTGACCAACTTTGATCCGTTGCTGGAGATGGGCTTTGCTCCTTTGCAGGAGGAGATGCGCTCTTATTTTTTGAATTTCCAGCTTTTCTGCCCTGCTTTTTCCCCATCTTTGTGGTTTTATCTGTCTCTGGTCTTTGATGATGGTGATGTACTGATGGGGTTTTGGTGTAGGTGTCCTTCCTGTTTGCTAGTTTTCCTTCTGACAGTCAGGACCCTCAGCTATAGGTCTGTTGGCAATTGCTTGAGGTCCACTCCAGACCCTGTTTGTCTGTGTATCAGCAGCAGAGGTTGCAGAAGATAGAATATTGCTGAACAGCGAGTGCACCTGTCTGATTCTTGCTTTGGAAGCTTCCTCTCAGGGGTGTACTCCACCCTGTGAGGTGTGGGGTGTCAGACTGCCCCTAGTGGGGGATGTCTCCCAGTTAGGCTACTCAGGGGTCAGGGACCCACTTGAGCAGGCAGCCTGCCCCTTCTCAGATCTCAACCACCATGTTGGGAGATCCACTGCTCTCTTCAAAGCTGTCAGACAGAGTCGTTCGTGTCTGCACAGGCTTCTGCTCCTTTAGCTGAGCCCTGTCCCCAGAGGCGGAGTCTCAGTTGAAAATGCAGAAGTCACCGGTCTTCTGTGTCGCTCGCGCTGGGAGATGGAGACTGAAGCTGTTCCTATTCGGCCATCTTGCTCCGCCCCCTCTATTTATTTATTAAAATCTGGTTTGTTGTTAAATACACACAACAATGACCTCTAGTTTATCTTCCCCTATTTTGTGTAGCCAATTTTTAACTGGTGAAATCAGAGAAATTCCGATGCCACTATTACTTAAATCATAGGGAAAAAAAGATAGTGGCACTAGGGTAATTCATTTTAAAAACACTGTGGAACATTATTTGGAGGTGTGGTTCTTTTACTTCCCTCTGTCTCAGGCACTCAATCTTATTTTCAAGGACTATGCCTTTCCAGTGAAGAACAGAAGAGCAGTATTTAGACGTAAGCTTAAAAGGAATGCCGTGAAAGGAAATGAGCAAACTTTAAGTTCTATCTTTAATGTTGTATTATAGAGAAATTCCTCAAATCAAGTATTGCTTTTGAAGAGAGAGGTCTCTCTAGCTCTAGGACTATTATTACCCCACTGTGTGGGATTACTAAACCCGTCCAACTCAAGTTGCTTGTTTCAAACACCTCTTTCCCTTGTATTTTCAAGGTGTATTATATATGTATTCAGATATAGTCAAGGATATTGCCCTGTGTGTTCTGTTTTTAGGGTTCCAACTTTGGTACCTAACATAAAGACCTACAGAGAGTGCAAAACAGACAGCTAGCTTTTGAGTGCCCGTCTCATTCACACATTACTACTTCCGCTTTTAATTTCCCTCTCTCTTGCAAATTCTTCAAGTTAACTTTATTTTTGTTCCTCATTTTTCCCATACTTACTTGAGTTTCTCGTCTCATTTTCTTCTGAAAACTTCAAGCCTTTTTTAAATCTTAAATCATGACTGCTTCTTTTTCTCTGTCCTTCAGCTGAGACTATATATATTTTAGTACATGAATGTTTTATTTACATCACAATGAAACCATTTAACACTAAGTACAATAAAATTTTAGGGGACCAAATACTGTGTTCTCTTCTGTGGAAATAGCATAATTCCTTTATCTGAATCAGAGTTTGTAGTGGGAAGCTGTTATTGTATCATATTTCTGCAGAATTACTAAAGGGTACCAGCAATCAAGAACTCATGGATAACTTTACTACTGTATATATCACTAGACTTAGCACTTGGCAGTTCTTGGGAAAAGGAAAACTACAAAAACTCTTCCAGATTGTCTTGGAGAAACAGTCATTGTTCCTGAAAGTGGATGTCACATGAGCTTCCATCAATTCTCATGAGCAGGCATATCATTTGGCATTTTAAACTTCCTTTTTCACTTATGTTGCATCCCTATAAATGAAGCATAATTTTTGATAAAACATATGAAAATCAGAGGTAGTCATTTAGCATTTAGAGAAGTAAGAGATCTAAGAGATATGAGTTCTTTTTAGCACTGGGACCAGGAGAAGTGAAATGAGTTTCTCAAGGCAAGTTATTGATAGAATAAGAACTGAAACACAACTTGACTGAATCCACTGGGCTTTTTACTATTCCACTGTATGTCCAGAGTCAGATATAAATGATCACATTTATTGCAAGGGTCTGTGATTCTCATTACATGATGTGGGGGAAGAAACAATGAAGTTTCAATAACCAAAGTGTTGGGATAGCTCAGAGTTGGCTCCTGCAACCATTTCTAGCTGGCTGCAAAGAGGAAGCTGCAAGCTGGCACTGAGGAATGAATGTTAGCCAGCATTCTAGGATTCAACAGGAAGAGCAGATTAAAACAATGGAAGATAAAGGGTGACTTATTATATTAGTCAAGGTTCTCTAGAGAAACAGAACCAAATGTGTGTATGTGTGTGTGTGTGTATGTATTATGTATAAAGAGATTTATCATGAGGTATTGGATTACACGCGTATGGAGGCTGAGAAGTTCCACAATCTGCACTCTCCAAACTGATGACCCAGGAAAGCTAGTGATGGAGCTTGAAGGTCTCAAGCCAGAGAACCAATGGTTTAGATTCCATTCTGTGTTTGAAGGCCTGACAACCAGGATCACCAAGGGCAGAAGAAGATTGATGTTCTAGCTTAAGCAGACAGGCAGGGAGTAAATTCAACCTTCTTCCAACTTTTTCTTCTATTCAGGTCTTCATCAGATTGGGTGGTGGCTATCTACATTAGAGAGGACCATCTGCTTTATTTAGTCCACCAATTAAAATGTGAATCTCTTCCAGAAACACTCTTACAGACACTTCCAGAAATAATGTTTAAGAGCTATCTGGGCATCCTATGGATCAGTCAAGTTGACATGTGAAATGAACCATCATACATAGGGACAGCCGTTTTAATATCTGGGTAACTATTAGTCTGTTTTCACGCTGCTGATAAAGACATACCCAAGACTCGGCAATTTACAAAAGAAAGAGGTTTAATGGACTTACAGTTCCACATGGCTGGGGTGGCCTCACAATCATGGCAAAAGGCAAGGGGGGCAAGTCACATCTTATGTGGATGGTGGCAGGAAAAGAGACAGAGGGCTTGTTCAGGGAAACTCCTCCTTATACTACTGTCAAATCTCATGAGGCTTATTCATTATCATGAGAACAGCACGGGAAAGATCTGTCCCTGTGATTCAATTACCTCCCACTGGGTCCCTGTCACAATGCATGGGAATTCAAGATGAGATTTGGGTGGGGACACAGCCAAACCATATCAGTAACCTTTGGTGAGAATGGGGAAAGAATTAGGCAAGATATAGATAAAGTGAGAGTAATTTCTTTCTAGGCAGGGCAGCAATCGTTACATGGTATTTTATTCTAAAGAACATTCACAATCTTGTCTGAAACTATTTCTCAAGCCTTATCTCTACATTTTCTGCATGACTCCATTTTTCTCCTGCAGCATTGATTTCAGCTAGGCTAACTGGCCATCCCTCATTGTGCTATGCATCTACTTATTCGTTTTTCAATGTTTTTATGTCTTTATACACAGGTAGTCCTTGACTTTCAACATTTCACTATGTGTGAATTCAGTTACTGTGGTTTAGTTATATGACACCAGTCATCCAGCAAATCAATTCAAAATTTAGTTACCAGGATATGTTAACTATAATAATAACATAAAACACAAACTTTGCTGCTATGTCTTCAGTGCAAAAGTCACTACTGAAATAATATATGCACATCATGACTGGTGACCAATCATATTGCTTCTTTCAAAATATGTTGGTAATTGGTCCTTACTCATCTGTTACTCAGTTCATGCACAGACAGCAAGTTGTCTTGCTTCCTTGATCCCAATGATAGCCCCATGTGATATTTTAGAAATACAGATAATTGAAAGAGAAAATTGGTCAACAATGATGAAAGTGTAGCAAAAAAAGAAAACTCATAATGCTAAAAGTGAAATTTGAATTGGATATAAATGGAGTTGTAGGAGGAACAGTTGCCTGTAGGAATGTTGATACTGCCACTGTTTGAAAGACTCCAGATGTGCAGCCAGAGGAACTTAGTGAAGGTGAATTTATTGACATAAACGAAGAAAGTGGTTGTGATGAGAGGATAAAGATGTCCCAGTAGAAGTGTGACATTGGCAAAAAAAACTTCACGTTAAAAAATTCTTGGGCTATTTCCTGATGCTGAAAGCATAAAAGGTTAAGTGTTAGAAGCTGATTTCCTTTAGAAGGGAATGTGATGAGAAGAAGGAAATGAGAAGAAGGAAAACAGTGTTCAAACTACTCTTAAGTATTTATTTTTATTTTTATTTATTTATTTATTTATTTATTTATTTTATTTTATTATACTTTAAGTTCTAGGGTACATGTGCATAACGTGCAGGTTTGTTACATATGTATACTTGTGCCGTGTTGGTGTGCTGCACCCATCAACTCGTCAGCACCCATCAATTCATCGTTTATATCATGTATAACTCCCCAATGCAATTCCTCCCCCCTCCCCCTTCCCCATGATAGGCCCCGGTGTGTGATGTTCCCCTTCCCGAGTCCAAATGATCTCATTGTTCAGTTCCCACCTATGAGTGAGAATATGCGGTGTTTGGTTTTCTCTTCTTGTGATAGTTTGCTAAGAATGATGGTTTCCAGCTGCATCCATGTCCCTACAAAGGACGCAAAGTCATCCTTTTTTATGGCTGCATAGTATTCCATGGTGTATATGTGCCACATTTTCTTAATCCAGTCTGTCACTGATGGACATTTGGGTTGATTCCAAGTCTTTGGTATTGTGAATAGTGCCGCAATAAACATACGTGTGCATGTGTCTTTGTAGTAGCATAATTTATAATCCTTTGGGTATACACCCAGTAGTGGGATGGCTGGGTCATATGGTACATCTATTTCTAGATCCTTGAGGAATTGCCATACTGTTTTCCATAATGGTTGAACTAGTTTACAATCCCACCAACAGTGTAAAAGTGTTCCTATTTCTCCACATCCTCTCCAACACCTGTTGTTTCCTGATTTTTTAATGATTGCCATTCTAACTGGTGTGAGATGGTATCTCATTGTGGTTTTGATTTGCATTTCTCTGATGGCCAGTGATGATGAGCAAGAGACTTAAATGTTAGACCTAATACCATAAAAACCCTAGAAGAAAATCTAGGTAGTACCATTCAGGACATAGG
>NW_022315407.1:0-3803 GCF_002776525.5 Piliocolobus tephrosceles
AGAGAAAACTTCAAAAGAAATGCCCCCAGAATAAGCTTCTTGATTTGTAAAATTCCATGTCATTGACTCATTTGTATAGCATCTCAAAATATAAATATAGACATCTCAGATAATATATTTGAAATACCAAATTCCTCTTAGAAAAGAATAGTACTTAACTAGACAGGAATAACAGGTCGCCATTATTTGAATTGTCTCCTATTAATTTTTGTTTTGTTGTGTTTCTCATGTTTTACTTACAGGGGATATATATAACTTCTGCTGTTTTCAGAACTATTGTATGCAGTCAGTATGAGAATGCAATTTAAGATTCCTTGATGCTTTTTCACACTTCTATTACTACAAATAAGAATACAGTAATATCGGCAAAGAGAATTGACCAGTTGAATAAAGTTTTTCTAATAAATCTGATTGAAAATAAACATTGCTTATGGCTTTCTTACATCAATATTGTTCTAGACTACCTTATCTGAAATTAAGGCCTTGAAATTCTGATTATGTGCAAATGTGTAAAATATCATCACCTAACGCTATATAACATGTTCTATTTCTAATACTGTGATTGCAGGTTTGTAATTCTGGAAAGATACACAGAACATAAAATTTGCCTTTTTAATCACTTTAAGTGCACGGTTTTGTGGCATTAAGTATATTTGCACTGTTGTGCAACAGTCACCACCATAGAACTCCAAAACTTGTCTTCTTCTCCAACTAAAACTCTGTACTTATTGAACACCAACTTCCCATTCCTCTCCCTTCCCCTCCCCATAGCAATCACCATTCTACTTTCTGTCTCTACAAATTTCACTAAATAACTCACAGAAATGGCATGATATAGAATGTTTGAATTTCTCAGACTGGCTTATTTCACTTGGCATATCTTCAAGTTTCATCTATTTCGTAGCATGTTCAGAACATATTTTAAGGCTGAATATTATGATGTTGCCGTATATACCACATTTTGTTGAACCACTCATCCATCAATATTCACATGGGCTGCTCCCTCCCTTTGATTATTGTGGATAATATTGCTCATGGACACGCTGCACAAACATCTGTTTGGTCCCTGTGCTCATTTATTTTAGATATGGATTTGCATTTTAATACAAAGGAGAAATTACACAGCTTTTTAAAAGTGTCCAAATGAAAAGGAGCACAACATCAGTAAAATATTAGAAAGTAGATTAGGGGAAAAAATAGGGAGAGAATTGAACCAAAATTTAATAAGCAGCATGAGAGAGTTTCAAGAGGAGGAAAAAAATTGACAATATAAACATAGAATTAAGTAGCGAAAGGTCGATATTTAGAAAATTGTCACATGTACTCATATGTCGCCTGTGAGCTGATATTTACATTATTGTTTTATTCCAGGTTTCCAAAAGGACAGAGAGAGGTATAAGTGTGCATTACCAAGGGGAACTGGGAAGCTTTGAGAGTATTGGATATGCTCACTGTACCCTTTATGGTGATTGTTTAATGGGCACATGTATACATCAAATTCATCTCATTACACTTTAAATATTGGAAGTGTGTTTACTGTTCATTAGACAATGTGTGAGCTTCCTGATGCTAAATAAACTGAAACATGATACATATTTTGATACATTGTCCTTGAGAGCAGGCTGGTAGTAATTGGTGCAATTTTAAATTATGAAATGATAGTGGAGTCAATCTGCCAAACTGAAAAAAATGTATATATACAATATGTATACGTTTCTCAAAACCCCGTTGTATCATACAATTAAATTACGATTTAAAGCTACCTGACAATTACTAGAGGGAAAAATAAAACATTTGCATTAATATTACCATAGTTGTGATATTATTGCAAATATCAAAGTGTGTAGTACTTAGGGATAAACCTGCAAAAAAGAGAAACATTTGAAAACTACAAAACTACAAAATACTGTTAAATAAGAGACCTAAATCAATGGAATTTATGAGTCATAAATCTCAGTATTGTTAAGATATCTACTCTTCCCACATTGATCTATAACAATTCCAATCAAATCACAGCTGGATTCCTTATTTTAGAAATTGAGAAACTAAAATTCTGAAATGTACGTCAATGGGTAGAGGACCTATAAAGGCAAATTACTTTGAAAGGAAACCATTACTTTGAAACCAAGTGCTGTTGGAGAATTAACAGCACCTGCTTTCAAGACTTATGAAGTTACAGTACTTAAGACCATGTAGTACAAATATAGATATACACATATATATCAGCTTTCAGCTAGTATTTAATAAAGTTCTTAGACCATTCATGGACATAACATTTTCAACAAATACTTCTGAAACAATTAGATATCCCAGTGTGTGTGTGTGTGTGTGTGTGTGTGTGTGTGTGTGTGTGTAGCTCAGTACTTCACACCTGAGAGGTATAAGCGTGCATTACCAAGGGGAACTGGGAAGCTTTGAGAGTATTGGATATGCTCACTGATCCCTTCATGGTGATTGTTTAATGGGCACATGCATTCATCAAATTCATCTCATTACACTTTAAATATTGGAAGTGTGTTTTATGTTCATTAGACATGAATAATCTGTAAATTGTTATCAAAATATTCACTTACTATACTTTTATTCATTTTACTCTCTCTCTCCACAAACCTTCAGATAGAAAATGCAGTTGAAAGACATTTCATAAAGGAAGAAAAGAAGTATGAATACAGGTGAGAGACATTACTTAGATTTTTTTTTCTTTTCAGTGCAATCCTGGTCTTTTCTGACTAGCAATATTTTTATGTGCAGAAGTAGTGGAAAAGATAAATATTTTGTACAGTAGAAAAACGCATAATTTCTGTGCATGGAAGAGATAACTCACAAAGATGACAGCTTCTGACTATGTTGGATACTAACCAGTATTGTAACTAACCAATGATCTGAACTTAACATTGGCTGTAAAGCTACTTTAATGTTCCTTGCAATGATTTGAACCTATTACTGGAAACCTCATGGCTTATTGAGTTGAATAACATTGTTGATATGTGTTTATCTTATATTTGCACTACAGTCATAATTTTACTTCTTAGAAAATTATACAATTAACAAAATAACGCTTGAAATTGTATATTTTTTAATGTTTCAACTGTGATATCACTCCACATGCATCTTTAAATTCTTATTTGAAAAAGGATAGCAAATACAGAAGGAATTCTTGTGATAATAGAGAACACAGAACTGTTGAACGGTGTTGAAGCTGAGCTGGAGAGAGTCACCAAAGCTGGCGCGGAAGCTGGCAAGGTCGGAGAGTTTCCTGCCTGAGCACAGCTTGAGCTCGCCCCTGCGCCGCCGCCAGTGGCGGAAACTGCAGACCCAGCTGGGCCCTGAGGCCTCCGCCCCATCCTCCCCCCGGCCAGGAGCTGTGCTGAGGTCCCACATAGGCGACCCTGGAGGGGCGCGCCTGAGGGAAGGCGGCCCATGTTCCGGACAGCAGCAGGAGACCAGGGGCCAGGGACCCACCTCCCGCCGCGGGAACCCCAAACCTTGCCTGGCGCCCCTCGCTTGCTCCGCCTGGCCTCCAGAGGCCGGTGTGTGTCCTGGTCACGAAGATGCACAGCAGGTGCCCGGGAGTCGCCCTCGGCCATGGCCTGTGGCTCCGCCGGCCCTCACGCCTGGTGCGGAGACTTCAGCCCGGCTGCCTCTGCTCCCGCCAGGTGGGGACCTGTCCTCCTCCTGGGTGACCTGCAGCAGGGAGGATGCACACTGCCCGGTGGCCTGCACAGCCCGTCACCGCCCATCCCCTCTCACCGCTCTGCCCCAGGCCAGGACCTTCCTGTGGCACAGAACCCACCTTCCTTCCC
>NW_022315408.1:0-4776 GCF_002776525.5 Piliocolobus tephrosceles
GATTTCTGTGAAACTGCTTTGTGTTAGATCTATTTATTCATCTTGCATAGTTAAAACTTTACATATATTACTCAGTTTGGAAACTCCGTCATGCACATATCAGCGAAGGGATATTCGGGAGCACATTCACGCCTACAGTGACAGAGGAGATATCTTCAGATATAAAGGGGAGAGAAGCTTTCTGAAAAATATCTTTGTGATGTGCGCATTCCACTCAGGGAGTTATACCTCTTTTCTTACAAGGCAGAGTTTGAACACAGTTCCCATGAAACAGAAAATGTGATATTTCAGAGAGCATTGAGGACTATGGCGAATAGTGAAATCTACCGAAATGAAATCGAGGAAGAAGCGTTCCAAGAATCTGCTCTCTGATACATGCATTCACTTCACGAAGTTAATGCTTACTCTATGTTGCCCAGTTTTGAATCTCTGTCTTTGAAGTATCTGTGAAGGTATATTTAGTGACGGTCGGAGGCTTGTGCTCAGCAAGGAAACGTCTTTCTCTGAAACCTGCAGAGAAAGTTTCTGAGCAACTGCTTTGCGATGTGTGTATTCATCTCATAGAGTTAAACCATTCTGTGGATTGAACAGCGTGAAATCACTGTTTTTGTGGAATCTGAGGAAGGACATTTGGGAACAATCCTTAGAACATTGAGAAAGAGATATCCTCAGGTAAAATCCAGAAGGAAGCTTTCTGTGAAACTGCTCTGTGTCATCTTAATGGCTCTCACTCATTTAAGCCCCTCTTTTCATTCAGCAGTTTTCCAAATCTGTGTATGCTTAGCGTGTGATGGGATATTCCGGAGCACTTTGAGGCTTATGGTGAAAAAGGCAATATGTTCACACCAAAACTGGAGAGAAGCTTTCCGAGGAACTGCCTTGTGACGTGTGCATTCCACTCACAGTGTTATAACTCTCTTCTAATACAGCGTCGGGGAAACCCTTTTGGAGAAACAGGTACCAACTGATACTCGAGAGCATGTTGGTGCCCATGGTGAAAAGGGAAATAACCTCAGACTAAATCCGGAAAAAGCTTTCTAGGAAACTACTCTGTGATATCTGTAATCATCTCACATAGATAAGGATTTCTTTACATTACGTAGCTTAGAAACTGTCATGGGCGGATACACGAAGGGACCTTTGGGAGCACTTTGAGGACTATGGTGAAAAACGTATTATCTTCAGAAAAAAACGAGAAAGAAGATTTCTTTGAATCTGCTTTTTGCTATGTTTAATCATCTCACATACACGAAGTTTTCTTTACATGACACAGCTTGGAAACTCCCTCGTGGATGGATTTGCGAAGGGATATTTGAGATCACATTCAGGCCTATAGTGAAATAGGAAATATAGTCAGATCGAAACGGGAGAGAAGCTTTCTGAGAAGTTGTTTGGTGACGTGTGCATTCCACTCAGGAGGTTGTGAATTTCTTCTCATGAAGCACATTTTGAACACTGTTCCTGTAAAACCAAAAGAGTGATATTCTGCACACATTGAAGACTATGGCAAAATTGAAATGTCCAATAAAATACAGACAGAAGCACTTGAAGAAATTGCTCTCTGACATGTCCATTTTTACACAGGGTTAAAGACTACTCTACATTTCCCTGTTTGAAAGTCGATCTTTGAGGGTTCTGCAAAGGGATAGTAAGTGGCAACCGGAGGCCTGTGTCGAGCAAGGAAATGTCTTGCATCGAATATTTGAGAGAATCTTTCTGCCCAACTGTTTTGTGAAGTTTGTGTGCATCTCATAGAGTTAAATCATTCTTTGGATTGAGTAGTTTGAAATCACTGTTTCTGTGGAATCTGAGAAAGGACATTTGGAAACGCTCTTTAGAATATCCTGAAAAAGTAATAGCCTCAGAGGGAAACCAGAAGGAAGCTTTCTGTGAAACTGCTCTGTGTCATGTGAATTCTGCTCACAGAGTTAAGCTTCTCTTTTACTTGAACAATGTCATAACACTGTTTTTGTTCAGTCTGCAAAGGGATATTCAGGAGCGCTTTGAGGTTTACGGTGAGAAAGGAAACGTCTTCAGATAGAAACTGGAGAGAAGCTTTCTGAGGAGCTGCATTGTGACGTGTGCATTCCACTCACAGAATTCCACTCACAGAATGATGTGTGCATTAAACTCACAAATTGACCTATGCATTCCACTCACGTTTCTTCTTCTAGAGGACTCTGGATTCCCTTTGGGAGAAAAACCTACCAAGAGACATTCAGGAGTATAGGGATGGCTATGGTGAAAAAAAAATTATCCTCATACAAAAACTGGAAAGTAGATTTCTGTGAAACTGTTTTGTGTTACATATATTTATTTATCTCGCCTACTTAAAACTTTTTTTATATTATGCAGTGAAGCTTCTCTTTTCATTGAGCCGCATCTAACACTGTTTTTGTTTAGTCTGGGAAGGGATACTCAGGAGCGCTATGAGGCTCACCGTAAGAAAGGAAACGTCTTCAAATGGAAACTGGAGAGAACCTTTTGAGCAGCTGCTTTGTGTCGTGTGCATTCCACTCACAGAATTATGTGTGCATTCCACTCACAGAATGGCATGTGCATTCCATTCACCTTTCTCCTCCTAGAGGATTCCGTAATCCCTTTTGGAGAAAAAGCTATCAAGAGGCATTCGGGAGTACAGGGATGTCTATGATGAAAGTGGAAATATCCTCAGACAAAAACTGGAAAGAAGATTTCTGTAAAACTGCATTGTGTTAGATATATTTATTCATCTCACATAGTTAAAACTTTTCTTATATTACACATTTTGGACACTCTGTCATTCACGGATCAGGGAAGGGACATTCGGGAGCACATTCAGGCCTACGGTGAATGAGGAGATATTTTCAGATAAAAAGTGGATAGAAGCTTTCTGAGAAACGACTTTGTGATGTATGCATTCCACTCAGGCAGTTATACATCTTTTCTCACAAGGCAGTGTTTGAACACATTTCCTGTGATCCCGAAATTGTGATATTTCGGAGCGCATTGAGGACTAAAGTGAATAGTGATATATACTGAAATAAAATCGAGGAAGAAGAGTTCCAACAATCTGCTCTCTGATACGGGCATTCAATTCACAGAATTAATGCTTACTCTATGTTGCTCAGTTACGAAAATCTGTCTTTGAATAATATGTGAAGTGATATTTAGTGACGCCCGGTGGCTTGTGGTGAGCAAGGAACCTTCTTCGGATGAAACCTGCAGACAACCTTTCTGAGCAACTGCTTTGCGATGAGTGTATTCGTCTCATAGAGTTAAACCGTTCTTTGGAATGAACAGCGTGATATCATGGTTTTTGTGGAATCTGAGGAAGGACATTTGGGACCTATCCTTAGAACATGGGGAAAGAAATATCCTCAGGTAAAATCCAGAAGGAAGCTTTCTGTGAAACTGCTCTGTTTCGTCTTAAGGGCTCTCACTCAGTTAAGCCCCGTTTTTCTTTGAGCAGGTTTCTAACCCTGTGTATGCTTAGCGTGTGACGGGATATTCGGGAGCACTTTGAGGCTAAAAGTGAAAAAGGAAATATGTTCAGTTCCAAACTGGATAGAAGCTTTCTGAGTAATTGCCTTGTGACGTGTGCCTTTCATTCACAGTGATATACCTCTCTTCTCATACAGCGTCAGGAAGACCTTTTCGGAGAAAAAGGTACCAAGTGATATTCGGGAGCACGTTGATGCCGATGATGAAAAGGGAAAAAGCCTCAGAGTAAAACTGGAAAAAGCTTTCTTGGAAACTACTCTGTGATTTGTCTATTCACCTCACATAGATAATGCTTCCTTTACATTACACATCTTGGAAACTGTCATGGATGGATCCACGAAGGGACCTTTGGGAGCACTTTGAGGACTATGGTGAAAAACGAAATATCCTCAGATAAAAACTGGAAAGAAGTTTTTGGGGAATCTGCCTTTTGCTATGTTTATTCATCTCACATAGGTGAAGTTTTCTTTACATTACACAGCTTGGAAACTCTCTCGTGGATGCATCCGCGAAGGGATATTTGGGATCATATTCGGGCCTATAGTGAAATAAGAAATATAATCAGATAAAAACGGGAGAGAAGCTTTCTGTGAAACTGTTTTGTGATGTGTGCATTCCACCCAGGAAATTATAAATTTCTTCTCATAAGGCACAATTTGAACACTATTCCTGTACAAGCAAAAGAGTGATATTCGGAGCACATTGACTACTAAGGCATAATTGAAATGTCCAATAAAATATAGAAAGAAGCACTCAAAGAAACTGCTCTGTGACATGTCCATTTTTACACAGGGTTAAAGCTTACTCTGCATTTCCCAGTTTCAAAGTAGGTCTTTGAGGGTTCTGCGAAGGGATAGTTAGTGTCAAGCAGAGGCCTGTGTCAAGCAAGGAAATGTCTTCCATCGTATATTTGAGAGAAGTTTTGTGCGCAACTCTTTTGTGACGTTTGTGCTCATCTCATAGAGTTAAATCATTCTTTGATTTGAGTAGTTTGAAATCACTGTTTCTGTGGAATCTGTGAAAGGTCATTTGGAAACGCTCTTCAGAATGTCCTGAAAAAGAAATAACCTCAGAGAGATACCAGAAGGAAGCTTTCTGTGAAACTGCTCCGTGTCACATGAATTCCGCTCACACAGTTAAGCTTCTCTTTTCATTGAGGAGGATCATAACAATGTTTATGTTTAGTCTATGAAGGGATATTGAGGAGTGCATTGAGGCTTATGGTGAGAAAGGAAACATCTTTAGATAGAAACTGGAGAGAAGCTTTCTGAGGAGCTGCATTATGACGTGTGC
>NW_022315409.1:0-1295 GCF_002776525.5 Piliocolobus tephrosceles
ATAAAACTGACATTTTCTAAATCCATATGTTTTGGCTGTTTCATTGAATTTTCTTTAGTTCTCATACAACTGTTAAATTGTAATAACGTATTAGCATTTTTTTCGTCATTATTTATTAACTTATCATGAATTTTTTTTTTTTTTACTATGTTACTACGGGTAGTCACTTTTTTTTTACTTTTTTTTTTTTTTTTTATTTTTCTTCCCTCTTCTGCATTAGGTAAATTGTAACCATTTATAGTTAATTTTGCTGCTCTTACTGACTCGGTTACTCCCATTGACCCAGTTACTCCCATTGACCCAGTTACTCCCATTGACTCAATTACTCCCATTGACTCAATTACTCCCATTGACTCAATTACTCCCATTGATTTGGTCACTTCCTCTTCCTCAGGCAACTGGTCATGATTACTTCCATCTAACATGTTTTTATTTCCCTCTTCATTTTTTTTTAAAATATATGTATATATATTAGGTTTATTTCTTTTTTTTACATCCTGTAATTTCAGCTCTTGTGTAATGTTATCTTTTCCATACGTCACATCTTTAAAAATGTTTATTTGCTTGGTACTTTCTTCAGTCAAAGGTACTGGCACAGGAACAGGCATAGGTATTACTGTAAACTGCTCTTTATCATATAAATAGTCAGATGCCGTTTTTTTTATCTCTTCATTAAACTCATACATATCTAGGTTATTATGTTCATAATTATTATTAAAGGATATATATTGGGACTTTGGATTGTTTATTACTTTACATGTACTTGTCAGTTCTTTTTCAATACTCTGAGCTCCAACAGTGTTATCATTAATACTATTGTTAGTATATTTTTCACATTTCATTAAGTAAACTTGAATCAATTTACTCTCGTCATCTTCCTCCAAGTTGTTCAACTTATTCAATTGGTTTATTTGCGCATCGTCGCATTCTTTTATTGTTCTTACTATGTTTGAACTATTTAAAATGGGTAAAATAATTTCTTCTGTTCGTCTTTTCTCATTATTATTTAAAGTAGTAGTTATGTCATCACACGCATTAACACATGTGTTATCGCACATATTGTTAGTAGGTACTTCTCTGTAAAAAATATCATTTAAATTATTAACACTGCTAACCATGTTATTAACCATTTTAGAAGTCTGTGTAAAATTAAATTTCATTTTATCTGAGTCCATTGAAATGAAAAACAGTTCTTCACTTAAAGGTAAACAAACACTTTCATTTTTTCTTATTTTATAAACATTTTTGTTTTCACTTACACATGTTTCATTATTGTTTATGTTACTGTTACTGTT
>NW_022315410.1:0-49501 GCF_002776525.5 Piliocolobus tephrosceles
TGGAATCTACAAGTGGATATTTGTGAGCACTTTCAGGCCTATAGTGGAAATGGAAATATCCTCAGATAAAAACTAGAAAGAAACTTTGAGAAACTGTTTTGTGATGTGTGAATTCATCTCACAGGGTTAAGCTGTTATTTTCATTGAGCAGTTTGATAACACTGTTTTCTTGGAATCTGTAATAGGTAGGATATTTGGGAGTGCATTGAAGTCTATTGTGACAAAGGAAATATACTCCAATAAAAACCAAAAAGAAGCTTTCTGTGAAACTGCTTTGTGATGTGTCAATTCACCTCACACCATCACAACGTTCCTTTCATTGAGAAGTTTGCTAAAACATTTTCCTTTCATCTGTAATGGTATATTCTGGAGTTCATTGAGGAATATGGTGGAAAAGGAAATATCCTCAGATAAAAACTGTAAAGAAGCTTTCTGAGAAACCACTTTGTTATGTGTCAATTCATCTCACAGTGGTACACCATTCTTTTCATGGAGCATTTTTGTAGCACTGTTTTTGGGGAGTCTGAGAAGGTATATTTTGGATCACATTGAAGCCTAAGGTGACTAAGGAAATATTCTGAGTTTAAAACTAGAAAGAAGCTTTTGGTGAAACTTCTTTGTGATGTATGTATTCATCTCACAGAGTAACACCATTCTTTTCATGGAGCAGTTTGCTAACACTGTTTTCGTGTAACCTACAAAGGGATATTTGGGAGCGAGTTGAGGTCTATGGTGAAAAAGGAAATATTCTCAGAAAAAAAACGAGAAAGAAGCTTTTCAGGAAAATTCTTTGTGATGTGTGAATTCTTCTTACAGAGTTAGGCCACTCTTTTCATGGAGCATTTGGTCGCACTGTTTTTGGGGAATCTCAGAAGGGATATTTGAATCACATCGAAGCCTATGGTTACAAAGGAAATATCCTCAGATAAAAAATAGAAAGAAGGTTTCTGAGAAAGTTCTTTGTGATGTGTGATTTCACCTCACAGAGTTACGCATTGTTTTTCATGGAGCCATTTGCTCACACTGTTTTCATGGAATCTGCCAATGGATATTTGGGAGTGCATTTAGACCTATGGTGAAAGAGGAAATATCCTCAGATTAAAATCAAACAGAAGCTTTCTGTGAAACTGCTTTGTAATGTGTGAATTCATCTCACAGAGTTACCCCGTTTTTTTCATTGAGAAGTTTTCTAAACCTTTTTTTGTGGAATCTGCAATGGGATATTCTGGAGAGCATTGTGGAATATGGAAAAAAAAGGAAATATCCGAAGATAAAATCTAGAAAGAAGTGGTCTGAGAAACAGCTTTGCGATGTGTGAATTCATCTCACTGAGTTACAGAATTCTTTACATGGAACTGTTTGTTAGCACTGTTTTTGGGGAATCTGAGATGGGATAGTTTGGATTTCATTGAAGCCTAGAGTGACAATGGAAATATAATCAGATAAAAACTAGCAAGAAACTCTCTGAGAAACTTATTTGTGATGTGTATATTCATCTCACAGAGTAACACCTTTCTTTTCATGGTGCTACTTGCTAACACTGTTTTCGTGGCATCTACAAAGTGATTTTGGGAAGCAAGTTGAGACCTATGATGAAAAAGGAAATGTCCCCAGGTAAAAACTAGAGGGAAGCTTTCTGAGAAACTGCTCTGTGATGTGTGAATTCATCTCACAGAGTTGCAACATTCTTTTCATGTAGCAGTTTGCTAACACTGTTTCCATGCTATCTGCAATAGGATATTTCAGAGTGCATTGAAGCCTTTGGTGGCAAGGGAAATATTCTCAGACAAGAGAAAAAATAAGCTTTCTGTGAAACTGCTTGTGATGTGTGAATTCATCTCACAGAGTTACACCTTTATTTTGATGATGCAGTTTGTTAGCACTCTTTTGGGGAATCTGAGAAGGGATATTTTGGATTGCATTGAAGCCTCTAGTGGCAAAGGAAATATCCTCAGACAAAAACTAGAAAGGAGCTTTCTGAGAAACTGCTTTGTGATGTATTAATTCATTTCAGAGTGTTACATAATTCTTTACATGGATCAGTTTTGTAGCACTGTTTTTGGGTGATCAGGGAAGGGTTATTTTCTATTGCAATGAGGCCTATGGTGATAAAGGAATTATCCTCAGATAAATACCAAAAGAAGATTTCTGTGAAACTTCTTTGTAACGTGTGAATTCATCTCACAGTGTTACACCATTCCTTTCATTGAGAAGTCTGCTAACACTTTTTTCCTGAAATCTGCAATGGTGTATTTGGGAGTGCATTGAGGCCTATTTTGAAAAAGAAAATTTCCTTAGAGAAAAACCACAAAGAAGCCTTCTGAGATATTCTTTGTGATGTGTTAATTAATCTCACAGAGTTACACATTTCTTTTCATGGAGCAGTTTGCTAACACAGTTTTTATGGAATCTGCAAAGGGATATTTGGGAGTGCACTGAGGCCTGTACTGAAAAAGGAAATATCCTTATATAAAAACTAGAAAGAAACATTCTGAGAAACTGCTTTGTGACGTGAGAATTCATCTTACAGAATTATACCGTTCTTTTCATTGAGCGGTCTGATAACACTGTTTTCATGGGATCTGTAATAAGATATTTGGGAGTGCATTGAGGCCTACGGTGACAAAGGAAATATCTTCAGATAAAAACCAAAAAGAAGATTTCTGTGAAACTTCTCTGTGATGTGTGAATTCATCTCACAGTGTTACACCATTCCTTTCATTGAGAAGTTTGTTAACACTTTTTTCCTGAAATCTGCAGTGGTGTATTGAGTGTATTGAGGCCTATTTTGAAAAAGGAAATATCCTTAGAGAAAAAGTAGAAAGAAGATTTCTGAGAAACAGCTTTGTGGTGTGTGAATTCATCTCACTGAGTTACAACATTATTTTCATGAAGTAGTATGGTAGCAATGTTTTTGGGGAATCTAAGAAGGGATGATTTTCATCGCATTGAAGCCTATCGTTACAAAAGAAATAACCTCAGATAAAAACTAGAAAGAATTTTTCTGAGAAATTTATTAGTGATGTGTGATTTCATCTCACAGAGTTACACAGTTCTTTTAGTTGAGAAGCTTACTAACACTTTTCTTGTGGAATCTGCAATGGGATATTCGAGAACACATTGAGGCCTATGGTGAAAATGTAAGTATCCTCAGGTAAAAACTAGAAAGAAACATTCTGAGAAACTGTTTTGTGATGTTTTAATTCATCTCAAAGAGTTACACAATTCATTTCATGCATCAGTTTGGTAGCACTGTTTTTGGGGAATCTGAGAAGGAATACTTTGGGTTTCATTGAAGCCTATAGTGACAAAGGAAATATCCTCAGACAAAAAACAAAAGACAGCTTTCTGAGAAACCGCTTTGTGATGTGTGAACTCATCTCACAGATTTACACGTTTCTTTTCATGGAGCAGTTTGCTAACACTGGTTTTATGTTATCTGCATAGGGATATTCGCTAGTGCATTGAGGCCTACAGTGAAAAAGGAAGTATCCTAATATAAAAAATAGAAAGAATCTTTCTGAGAAACTGCTTTGTGATTTGTGAACTCATCTCACAGCGTTTCCTGATACTTTTCATGGAGCAATTTGGTAGCATGTTTTTGGGGAATCTGAGAAGTGATATTGTGGATCGCATTGAAGCTATGGTGACAAAGGAAATAGAGCAGATAAAAACTAGAAAGAAGCTTTCTGAGAAACTTATACATGAAGTGTGTATTCACCTCACAGAGTAACACCTTTCTTTTCATAGAGTAGTTTGTAAACTCTGTTTTCTTGGAATCTGCAATGTGATATTTGGGAGCGAGTTGAGATCTATGGTGAAAAAGTAAATATTCTCAGATAAAAAGTAGAAAGAAGCTTTCTGAGAAACTGTTTTGTGAAGTATGATTTCATCTCACACACTTAAACCACACTTTTCATAGACCATTTTGCTAACACTGTTTTCGTGGAATCTGCAGGAGGATATTTTGAAGCACAGTGAAGCCTATGGTGACAAAGGATATATCCTCAGAAAGAAAACAAAAAGAAGCTTTCTGTAAAACTACTTTGTGATATGTGAATTCATCTCACAGAGTTACATTTTTCTTTTCATGGAGCAGCTAGCTTGGTAACGCTGTTTTTGGGGAATCTGAAAAGGGATATTTTGTATCACATTGAAGCCCTTGGTGACAAAGGAAATATCCTCAGATAAAAACTAGAAAGAATATTTCTGAGAAACTTCTTTGTGATGTGTACATTCACCTCACTGAGTAACCCTTTTCTTTTCAGGGAGCAGTTTGCTAACACTGTTTTCATGGAATCTGCAACAGGATATTTGGTAAGGCATTGAAGCCTATGGTGACAAAGGAAATACCCTCAGACAAAAACGTAAAAGAAGCTTTCTGAGAAACTGATTTTTGATTGGTGAATTCACCTCACAGGGTGACAGTGGTCTTTTCATTGAGCAGTTTGCTAACACTGATTTCTTGGAATCTGCAATGGGATATTTTGTAGTGCATTGAAGCTTATGTTGACAAAGGAAATATCCTCATATAAAAACTAGATAGAAGGTTTCTGAGAAACTGCTTTGTGATATGTGAATTTATCTCACAGTGTTACATGATACTTTTCATGGAGATGTTTGGTAACACTGTGTTTTGGGAATCTGAGAGGTGATATTTGGGATTGCTTTGGAGCTTATGGTGACAAAGGAAATATCCTCAGATAAAAACTAGAAAAAAGCTTTCTGAGAAACTGCTTTGTGATGTGTGAATTTTTCCCACAGAGGTACACCTTTCTTTTCATGGAGCAGATTGATAACACTGTTTTCGTGGAATCTGCGAAGGGATATTTGGGAGTGTCTTGAGGCCTATGGTGAAATAGGAAATATGGTCAGATAAAAACTAGAAAGAAGCTTTCTGAGAAACTGCATTGTGATGTGTGAATTCATCTTACAGTGTTACACTGTTCTTGTCATTGAGCAGTTTGATAACACTGATTTTGTGGAACCTGCAATAGGATATGTTGGAGTGCATTGAAGCCTCTGGTGACAAAGGAAATATCCTCAGATAAAAACCAAAAAGAAGCTTTCTGTGAAACTGCTTTGTGTTGTGTGAATTCATCTCTCAAATTTACACCTTTTTTCATTGAAAAGTTTGCTACCACTTTTTTCATGGAATCTGCAATCAGATATTCGGGAGCCCATAGAGGAATATGGTGAAAAAGGAAATATCCTCAGATAATAACTAGTAAGAAGCTTACTGAAAAACAACTTTGTGATGTGTTAATTCATTTCACAGAGGCACCCCATTCTTTTCATGGAGCAGTATGGTAGCACTGTATTTGGGAAATCAGAGAAGGGATATTTGGGTGCGCATTGAAGCTTATGGTGACAAAGGAAATATCCTCAGATGAAAACTACAAAGATTGTTTCCTGAGAAATTATTTGTGATGTGTGAATTCATCTCAAAGCTTTACACCTTTCTTTTCATGGATCTCTTTGCTAACACTGTTTTCATGGAATCTGTGAAGGGACATTTGGGAGTGCATTGAAGCCTATAGTGTAAAAGAAAAATCCACAGCAAAAACTAGAAATGAGTTGCTTGATAAACTACATTGTGATTTTTTATTTCCTTTCACAGAGTTACACAATTCTTTTCATGGAGACGTTTGGTAGCACTGTTTTTGGGGAATCTGAGAAGGGTTGTTTTGAGTCGCATTTAAGCCTATCATGACAAAGGAAATATTCTCAAACAAAGACTAGAAAGAAGGTCTCTGAGAGACTTCTTTGTGATATGTGTGTGAGTTCGTCTCACAGAGTTACACGTTACTTTTCATGGAGTAGTTTGATATCACTCTTTTTGTGGAATCTGCAAAGGGATATTTGGGAGTGCCTTGATGCCTATGGTGAAAAAGAAAATATCCTCAGATAAAAAATAGACAGAAGCTTTCTGAGAAACTACTTTGTCATGTGTGAATTCATCTTACAGAGTTACACTGTTCTTTTCATTGGGAAGTTTGATAATACTTTTTTTTTGGAATCTGCAATGGGATATTCAGTAGCACATTGAGGAATATGGTGGAAAAGGAAATATCCTCAGATAAATACTAGAAAGAAGCTTTCAAAGACACTGCTTTGTGTTGTGTGATTTCATCTCACAGAGCTACACCATTCTTTTTGTGGAGCAGTTTGTTTGATATTTTGGATTGCATTGAAACCTATGGTAATACAGGAATTATCCTCAGATAAAAAATAGAAAGAGGCTTTATGAGAAACGTTTTTGTGATTTGTGAATTCATCTCACAAGGTTATGCCTTTCTATTCATCGAGCAGTGTGGTAACACTGTTTTCATGGAATTTGCAAAGGGATATTTGGGAGCATATTGAGGCTTATGGTAAGAAAGGAAATATCCTCAGATAAAAAAACAAGAAAGAAGCTTTCTGAGAACCTGGTTTATAATGTGTTAATTCATCACGTGGAGTTAAACTTTTTCTTTTCATTGAGCAGTTTGTTAACACTGTTTTCTTGGGATCTACAATGGGATATCTCAGAGTTTATTGAAGCTTATGGTGACATAGGAAATATCCTCCTATAAAAACTACAAAGAAGCTTTCAGAGAAACTGCTTTGTGATGTGTCAATTCACCTAACAGAGTTACTCCATTGTTTTTATGGATCAGTTTGACAGCACTGTTTTTGGGGAATCTGAGAAGGGATATTTTGGATTGCTTTGAAGCCTATGGTGACAAAAGAAATATCTTTGGATAAAAACCAGAAAGAAGATTTATAAGAACCTTATTTGTGATATGTGTATTCATCTCGCATAGGTACACTCCTGTTTTCATAGAGCAGTTTGATAACACTGTTTTGGGGAATCTGCAATAGGATATTTGGGATCATATTAAAGCCTATGGTGACAAAGGAAATATTCTCAGATAAAAACCAAAAGATGCTTTCTGAGAAAATGCTTTGTGATGTGTGGATTTATCTCACAGAGTTACACTGTTCATTTCATTAGCAGTTTTCTAATACTGTTTTCTTGGAATATGTAATGGGTCATTGCAGAGCACATTGAAGCTTATGGAGAGAAAGGAAATTTCCTGATACAAAAACTAGAAAGAAGCTTTCTGAGAAACTGCTTTGTCATTTGTGGATTCGTCTCACAGAGTTACACCTTTCCTTTCATGGAGCAGTTTCCTAACACTATTTTCTTGGAATCTACAAAGGGATATTTGGGAGTGCATTGAGTCCTACGGTGAAAAAGGACATATCCTCAGATTAAACCTAGATAGAATCTTTCTGAGAAACTACTTTGTGATGTGTGAATTCGTCTCACAGAGTTACACTGTGATATTTGTGGAGCAGTTTGCTAGCACTGTTTTCTTGGAATCTGGAATGGGATATTTCAGAGTGCATTGAATCTTATGGTGACAAGGGACATATCCTCATATAAAAACTAAAGAGAGGTTTCCTGAAAAACTGCTTTGTGATGTGTTAACACATCTCACAGAATTACATGATTCTTTTTAAGGATCACTTGGTAGCACTGACTTTCGGGAATCTCACAACAGATATTTTGGATTGCCTTGAAGCCTATGGTGACAAAGGAAATATCCTTAGATAAAAACTAGAAAGAAGCTGTCTGAGAATGTTCTTTGTGATGTGTGAATTCATCTCACAGAGTTACACCTTTCTTTTCATGGACCAGTTTTCTAACAGTGTTTTCGTGTAATCTGCAAAGGGATATTTGGGAGCCCATTGAGATGTATAGTGAAAAGGGAAATATTCTCATATAAAAATGAAAAGGAAGTTTTCTGAGAAACTGCTTTGTGATGTCTGAATTCATATCACAAAGTTACATTGCTCTTTTCATTGAGCAGTTTGATAACACTGTTTTTGTGGAATCTGACATATTATATTTGGGAGCGCATTGAAGTCTATGGTGACAAAGGAAATATCCTCAGATAAAAACCAAAAGAAGCTTTCTGAGACAGTTCCTTGTGATGTGTGAATTCGTCTCACAGAGTTACACTGTTCTTTTCATTGATCAGTTTGCTAACACTTTTTCGTTTATTCTGCAATGGGATATTTGGAAGCACATTGAGCAATATGGTGAAAAAGGAAATATCTTCAGTTAAAAACTAGAAAGCTTTCTGAGAAACAACTTTCTGATGTTTGAATGCATCTCACAGAGTTACACCTCTGTTTTCATGGAGCAGTTTGGTAGCTCTGTTTTTGAAGCCTATGGTGAAAAATGAAATAACCTCAGATAAAATCCAAAAAGAGACATTCTGAGAAAGTTCCTTGTGATGTGTAAATTCATGTCACAATGTTACACGTTTCTTTTCATGTAGCAGTTTTCTAGTACTGTTTCCGTGGAATCTGGAAAGGGACATTTGGGAGTACATTGAGGACTATAGTGAAAAAGGAAACATCCTCAGATAAAATAAGAATGAAGTATTCTGAGAAACTGCTTTGTGATGTGTGAATTCATCTCATAGAATTACACGATTCCTTTCATGGATCGTTTGGTAGCACAGATTTTGGGGAATCTGGAAAGGGATTTTTTTGAATGGCTTTGAAGTCTATGGTGACAAATGTAATATACTCAAATAAAAACTAGAAAGAAACTTTCTGAGAAAGAAAATTCTTTGTGATGTGAGACTTCATCTTAGAAATTTACACCTTTCTTTACAAGAAGTGGTTAGCTATCACTGTTTTCGTGGACTATGCAAAGGGATATTTGGGAGTGCTTTGAGATGTATAGTGAAAAAGTAAATATCATCAGAAAAAAACTAGAAAAGCTTTCTGAGAAACTGATTTGTGATGTGTGAATTCATCTCAAGGATTTTCAACGTTCTTTTCATTGAGCACTTTGTTAACACTGTTTTTGTGGAATCTGCAATAGGATATTTGGGTGAGCATTGAAGCCTATAGTGATGAAGGAAATGTCCTCAGATAAAAACCAAAAAGAATCTTCTGAGAAGCTGCTTTTTGATGCGTGAATTCATCTCAGAGAGTCACACTGTTCTTTTCATTGAACAGTTTGTTAACACTGTTTTTCTGTAATCTCCAAAGGGATATTTGGGAGCACTTTGAGGCCAATGGTGAAAAAAGAAATATCCTGAGATAAAAGCTAAAAAGACACTTTTTGAGAAACTGCTTTGTGGTGTATGAATTCATCTCAGAGTGTTACACTGTTTATTTCATCAGAACAAATAAAATATCCTTGGATAAAACTATAAGGACGCTTTCTGTGAGACGACTTTGTGATGTGTGAATTGATCTCACAGAGTTACACTGTTCTTTCCATTGAGCAGTTTCCTAACAGTGTTTTCTTGGAATATGCAATGAGATATTTTGGAGTGCATTGAAGCTTAGGGTGACAAAGGAAATACACTCAGGTAAAAACAAGAAAGAAGGTTTCTGAGGAAATGCTTTGTGATGTGCGAATTCATCTCATAGAGTTAAAGGATTCTTTTCATGTGGTATTTTGGTATCACTGTTTTTGGGGTATCGGAGAAGGGATATTTTGGATCACATTGAAGCCTATGGAGACAAAGGAAATATCCTCAGATAAAAACTAGAAAGAAGCTTTCTGAGAATGCTCTTTGGGGTGTATGAATTGATCTCATATAGTTACAGCTTTCTTTTCATGGAGCAGTTTGCTAACACTCTTTTCATGGAAACAGCAAAGGGATATTTGGGAGCGCATTGAGGCCTACCTTGAAAAAGGAAGCATCCACAGATAAGAACTATAAAGAAGCTTTCTGAGAAACTTCTTCATGATGTGTGAATTCATCTCACAGAGTCACACCTTTCTTTTCATTGAGCAGTTTTCTAACACTGTTTTCTTGGAATCTGCTAAAGGATATTTGGGAGCGCATTGAATCCAATATTGAAAAAGGAAATATCCTCAGATAAAAACCAAAAAGAAGCTTTCAGAGTAACTGCTTTGTGATGTGTCTATTCATCTCACAGAGTTACACTGTTCTTTTCATTTAACAGTTTGCTAACAGTCTTTTCTTTGATTCTGCAATGGGATATTTCTGAGTACATTGAACCTTACGGTGACAAAGGAAATATCCTCAGATAAAAACTAGAAAGAAACTTTCTGAGAACGATTTTTGTGATGTGTGAATTCATCTTACAGAGGTGAACCTTTCTTTTCAGTTAGCATTTTGCCTACACTGTTTTCTTGGAATCTGCAATCTGATATTTCGGAGCGCATTGAAGCTTATAGTGACAAAGAAAATATCATCGTATAAAAACTAGAAAGAAGCTTTCTGAAAAACTGCTTTGTGAAGGATGAATGCACCAAACAGAGTTACACCTTTCTGTTCATTGAGCAGTTTGGTAGCACTGTTTTTGGGTAATACGCAAAGGGATTTTCGGGAGCTCAGAAAGGTCTATGATGAAAAAGGAATAATCTTCAGATCAAAACTGGAGACAAGGTTTTTGAATAACTGTTTTGTGATGTGTGTATTCACCTCATATAGATAAACCATTTTTGTTGATTGAGCAGTTTGGCATCACTGTATTTGCAGTGTCTGAGAAAGGATATTTTGGAGTGCATTGAGGCTGATGGTGGAAAAGTAAATACGCAGAGGTAAAAACTAGAAAGGAGTTTTCACAGATACTTCTTTGTGATGGGTGAATTCATCAGACACAGTTACACCTTTCTTTTCTTTGAGCAGTTTGGTAGCACCGTTTTCATGGAATCTGCAAAGGGATATTATGGAGGCCTATGGTGAAAAAGGAAATAACTTCAGATAAAAACTTTTTTTATGGTGTCTGAGAAGTGATATTTGGGAGCGCATTGAGGCTGAGGGTGGAAAAGTAAATATGCACAGTAAAAACTGGAAAGGAGCTTTCTGAGAAATTTCATTGTGATGGTTGAATTCATCTCCCAGAGGTAAACCTTTATTTTCATTGAGCAGTTTGGTAACCTGTTTTGTAGAATCTACAAAGTGATATTCGTAGCACAGAGAAGCCTATGGTGAAAAAGGAAATACCCTCTGATAAAAAATAGAAAGAAGCTTTCTGAGAGACTGTTTTGTGATGGGTGAATTCATCTCCCAGAGTTAAATCTTTCTTTTTATTGAGCAGGTTGATAACACTGTTTTTTTTGGAATATGGAAAGGGATTTTTGAGACGAGATAGATGTCAATGTTGAAAAAGGAAATATCTTCAGGTTGAAACTGGAGAGAAAGTTTCTGATAACTTCTTTGTGATGCATGCATTAATCTCATAGAGGTAAAGCTTTCTGTTGGGAGAGCAGCTTGTCATCACTCTTTCTGTTGTGTCTGAGAAGGGATATTTGGGAGCCCATGGAAGCCTATGATGGAAAAGGAAATATCCTGAGATAAAAACTAGAAAGAAGCATTCTGAGAAATTTCTTTGTGATTGATGAATTCATCAGAGTTCCACATATGTTTTCTTTTGAGCAGTTTGCAGCACTGTTCTTATGGAATCTGCAAAGGGATATTCAGGAGCTCCTAGAGGCCTATGGTGAAAAAAGAAATAACATCAGGTAAAAACTGGAAAGAAGCTTTATGAGAAACAGTTTTGTGATGTGTGTATTCACCTCATAGAGTTTAACCTTCTTGTCGATTGAGCAGTTCAGCAACACTGTTTTTGTGGTATCTGAGAAAAGTTATTTGGGGGCACATTGATGCCAACGGTGAAAAAGGAAATATCCTCAGATTGAAAGGAGAAATAAGCTTTCCAAGAAACTTCTTTGTGATGGGTGAATTCATCTCACAGAGTTACACATTTCTTTTTTTAATTTTTTTTATTATACTTTAAGTTCTAGGGTACATGTGCATAACGTGCAGGTTTGTTACATATGTATACTTGTGCCATGTTGGTGTGCTGCACCCATCAACTCATCAGCACCCATCAATTCATCATTTATATCATGTATAACCCCCAATGCAATCCCTCCCCACTACCCCCTCCCCATGATAGGCCCCAGTGTGTGATGTTCCCCTTCCTGAGTCCAAGTGATCTCATTGTTCAGTTCCCACCTATGAGTGAGAACATGCGGTGTTTGGTTCTCTGTTCTTGCGATAGTTTGCTAAGAATGATGGTTTCCAGCTGCATCCATGTCCCTACAAAGGACGCAAACTCATCCTTTTTTATGGCTGCATAGTATTCCATGGTGTATATGTGCCACATTTTCTTAATCCAGTCTGTCACAGATGGACATTTGGGTTGATTCCAAGTCTTTGCTATTGTGAATAGTGCCACAATAAACATATGTGTGCATGCAGAGTTACACATTTCTTTACACTGTACAGTTTGGTAGCACTGTTTTTGGGGAAACTGAAAAGCGATATTTGGGAGAGCATAGAGGCCTAATATGAAAAAAGAAAATTCTTCAGGTAAAAACTGGACAGAAGCTTTTGGAGAAACTCCTTTGTGATGTTTTCATTCATCTCATAGGGCTAAACGTTTCTGTTGAGGGAACACTGTGACATCACTGTTTTTGTCGTGTCTGAAAAGGGATATTTGGGAGTGCATTGAAGCCTATGGTGGAAAAGGAAATATCCTCAGGTAAAAATTAGAAAAACGCTTTCTGAGAAACTACTTTTGGATGGGTGAATTCATGTCACAGAGATACACAGGTGTTTCACTGAGCAGTTTGACAGCACTGTTTTCGTGGAATCTGCAATAGGATATTTGGGAACACATTGAAGCCAATGGTTGCAAAGGAAATATTCTCAGACAAAAACGAAAAGGAAGCATTCTGAGAAACTGCTTTGTGATGTGTGAATTCGTCTCACAAATTTGCACCTTTCATTTCATGGAGCACTTTGCTAACACTATTTTCATGGAATATGCAAAGGGATATTGCCCTGTCCATTAAAGCCTATGGTGAAAAAGGAAATATTCTCAAACAAAATCTAGAAAGAATATTTCTGAGAAATTGCTTTGTGATTTGTGAATTCATCTCACAGTGTTATACGATTCTTTTCATGGAGCAGTTTGGTAGCACTGTTTTTGGGGAATCTGAGAAGAGATATTTTGGACTGCATTGAATCCTATTCTGACAAAGGAAATATCCTCAGATAGAAACTAGAAAGAAACATTCTGAGAAACTACTTTGTGATGTGTGAATTTATCTCACAGAGTTTCACATTTCCTTACATGGAGCAGTTTGCTAACACTGTATTAGTGGAATCTGCAAAGGGATACTTTAGAGTGCTTTCAGACCTATGGTGATAAAGGAAATATTCTTAGATTAAAACTAGAAAGAAGCTTTCTGAGAAACTACTTTGTGATGTGTGAATTCATCTCACAGAGTTACACTGTTATTTGTATCGAGCAGTTTGCTAACAATGTTTCCATGAAATATTCAATAGTATATTTTGGAGCACATTGAAGCCTATGGTGACAAAGGAAAAATCCTCAGATAAAAACCATAAAGAAACTTCTGAGAAACTGCATTGTAATGTGTGAATTCGTCCCACAGAATTACACTTTTCTTTTCATTGAGCAGTTTGCTAACACTGTTTTCTTGGAATCTGCAACAGGTAATTCAGAGTGCATTGAAGCTTATGGTGACAACGGAAATATCCTCAGACCAAAACTAGGAAGAAACTTTCTGAGAAACTGCTTTGTGATTCGTGAATTCATCTCACAGAGTTACACGAGTCTTCTCATGGAGCAGTTTGTTAGCACCGTTTTTGAGGAATCTGAGAAGGGATATTTTGGATCAGATTGAAGCCTACAGTGACAAAGGGAATATCCTCAGATAAAAACTCAAAGCAAGCTTTATGAGAAAGTCCTTTGTGATGTTTGAATTCATGTCACAGAGTTACACCTTACTTTTCATGGAGCTGTTTGCTTACAGTGTTTTCCTGGAACCTGCAATTTGATATTTTGGAGCACATTGAAGCTTATGGTGACAAAGAAATATCCTCACATAGGAACCAAAAAAAAACCTTTCTGAGAAACTGCTTTGTGATCTGTGAATTCACGTCACAGATATACACCTTTCTTATCATGGAGTCTTTTTCTAACACTCTTCGTGGAATCTGAAAAGGGATATTCACTAGCACCTTGAGGCTAATAGTGGAAAAGGAAATATCCTCAGTCAAACCTAGAAAGTACCGTTCTGAGAAACTGCTTTCTGATTTGTGAATTCATCTCACAGAGCTACATGATTCTTTTCACGGATCAGATTGGAAGCAGTGTCTGTGGGAATCTGAGAAGAGATATTTTGGATCGCATTGAAGCTTAGGGTGACCAAGGAAATATCCTCAGATAAAAACTAGAAAGAAGTTTTCTGAGAAACTTCCTTGTAATGTGTGAATTCATCTCACAGAATTATACCTTACTTTTCATGGAGCAGTTTGCTAACACTGTTTTCATGGAATCTGCAAAGGGATATTTGGGAGTGCCTTGAGGTCAATAGTGAAAAATGAAATATCGTCAGATTAAAACGAGAAAATAGCATTCTGAGAAACCACGATTCTTTTCATGGATCATTTGGTAACACTATTTTTGGGGAAACTGAGAAAGGATATTTTGGATCGCATTGACACCTATGGTGATAAAGGAAACATCTCACAAAGCTACATATTAATTTTCATGAATCAGTTTCCTAACATTTTTTCGTGGAATCTGCAAAGGGATATTTGGGAGGGTATTGAAGCCTACCTATGGTGACAAAGGAAATATCCTCTGATGAAAACCAAAAAGACGCTTTCTGAGAAACTGATTTGTGATGTGTGAATTCATTTCACAGATTTACATTGTTCCTTTAATTGAGCAGTATGATGACATTGTTTCCTTGGAATCTGCAATGGGATATTTCAGAGTGCATTGAAGCTTATGGTGACGAAGAAAATATCCTCAGACAAAAACTAGAAAGAAGCTTCCTGAGAAACTCCTTTGTGTTTTTTGAACTCATCTCACAGAGTTACACATTGCTTTTCTTGTTTTAGTTTGGCAGCACTGTTTTTGGGGAATCTGAGAAGGGATATTTTAGAGTACATTGAAGCCTATATTGACAAAAGAAATATCCTCACATAAAAACTAGAAAGAAGGTTTCTGGGAAACTTCTTCATTATGTGTGATTCATCTCACAGAGTTACACCTTACTTTTCATGGAGCAGTTTGATAACACTGTTTTGGTGGAATCTGTGAATGGATATTTTGTAGCACATTGAGGCCTATGGTGAAAAAGGTAATATCCTCAGATAAAAACTAGAAAGAAGCTTTCTGAGAAACTGCTTTGTGATGTGTGAATTCAACTTGCAGAGTTACACTGTTCTTTTCTTTGAGCAGATTAATAACACTGCTTTTGTGAAATCTGCAATAGGATATTTGTTAGCATCTTGAAGCCTATGGTGACAAAGGATATATCCTCAGATATAAACCAGTAATAAGCTTCTGAGAAACTGTTTTGTGATTTGTGAATTCGTCTCACAGAGATACACCATTATTTTCATTGAGATATTTGCTATCACTCTTTTCATGGAAACTACAAAGGGATATTTGGAAATGAGTTGAGGCCTATGGTGAAAAACGAAATATCCTCAGATAAAAATTAGAAAGAATCTTTCTGAGAAACTGCTTTGTGATGTGTGAATCTATCTCACAGTGTTGCAGCACACTTTTCATGCAGCTCTTTGGTAGCACTCTTTTTGGAGAATCTGAGAAGAGATATTTTGAATTGCATTGAAGCCTCTGGTGACAAAGGAAATATTATCCTCAGACAAAAACTAGAAAGAAGCTTTGTGAGAAACTGCTTTGTGATACATGAATTCATCTCACAGAGTTACACAGTTCTTTTCTTTGAGCAGTTTGCTAACTCTCTTTTCTTGGAATCTGTAATGGGATATTTTGGAGCACATTGAAGCTTATGGTGACAAAGGAAACCTCTTCAGTCCAAAAGTAGAAAGAAGCTTTCTGAGAAAATGCTTTCTGATTTCTGAATTCATATCTCAGAGTCACATCTTTCTTTTATGGAGCTGTTAGCAGTTTGAAGCTTATGAATATCCTCAGACAAAAACTAGAAAGAATCTTTCTGAGAAACTGCATTGTGATTTGTGAGTACATCTCACAGAGCTACACAATTCTTTTCATTGATCATTTTGGTAGCACTGTTTTTGGGGAATCTGAGAAGGGATATTTGGGATCCCACTGAAGCCTATGGTGACAAAGGAAATATCCTCAGACAAAAACTAGAAAGAATCTTTCTGAGAAAGTTCTTCGTGATTTGTGAATTCATCTCACGGAGTTACACCGTTCTTTTCATTGAGCAGTTTGATAGCACTGTTTTTGTGGAATCTGCAACAGAATATTTGGGAGCGCATTGAAGCCTATGATGAGAAAGGAAACATTCTCAGATGAAAATAAAAAAGAAGCTTTCTGAGAGAATGCCTTGTGGCATTTGAATTGAACTCACAGAGTTACACTGTTCTTCACATTGTGCAGTTTACTAATACTGTTTTCTTGGAATCTGCAATCAGATATTTCAGAGTGCATTGAAACTTATGGTGACAAAGGAAGTATCCTCAGAAAAAAAAAATAGAAAGGAGGTTTCTGAGGAACTTCTTTGTGATGTGTGAGTTCATCTCACAAAGTTACACCATTTTTTGTATGGAGCAGTTTTCTAACACTGTTTTCATGAAATCTGCAAAGGAATATTGGGGAGCACATTAAGGCTTATATTGAAAAAGAGAATATCCTCAGACAAAAACTGGAAAGAAACTTTCTGAGAAACTACTTGTGGTGTGTGAATTCATCTCACAGAGTTACACCCTTCTTTTCATTGAACTGTTTGAAAACACTCTTTTTGTGTAATCTGCAAAGGGATATTTGGGAGCACACCGAAGCCTATGTTGAAAAAGGAAATATCCCCAGACAAAAACTAGAAAGAAGCTTTCTGCGAAACTGGTTTTTGATGACTGAATTCATCTCACTTTCATTGAGCAGTTTGCTAACACTGCTTTCTTGGAATCAGCAATGGGATATTTCGGAACACATTGAAGCTTATGGTGAAAAATGAAATATCCTCAGGCAAAAACTAGAAAGAAGCTGTCTGAGCAGTGGCTTTGTGATTTGTGAATTCATCCCACAGAGCTACACGACTCTTTTCATGGAGCAGTTTATTAGCCCTGTTTTTGGCAAATCTGAGTAGGGAAATTTTGGATCGTATTGAAGCCTATGTCGACAAAGGATATATCCTCAGATAAAAACTGGAAAGAAGCTTTCTGAGAAAGTTCTTTGTGATGTGTGAATTCATCTCACAGAGTTATGCCTTTCTTTTCATGGAGCCATTTGCTAACACTGTTTTCATTGAATCTGAAAAGGGATATTTGGGAGTGTATTGAGGTTTATGGTGAAAACCTAAATATCTTCAGATAGAAACTAGAAAGAAGCTTTCTGAGAATCTGCTTTGTGATTTTTGAATTCCTCTGACAGTGTTACACTGTTGTTTTCATTGAGCAGTTTGCTAATACTGTTTTCATGGAATCTGCAAAGAGATATTTGAATGCGCATTGAGGCCTAAAGTGAAAAAGAAAATATGCTCAGATAATACATAGAAAGAAGCTTTCTGAGAAACTGTTTTGTGATGTGTGAAAACATCTCACAGAGGTACATGATTGTTTTCATGGATCACTTTGGTAGCACTGTATTTGTGGAATCAGAGAAGGGATACTTTCATCGCATTGAAGCCTATGGTGACAAATGAAATATCCTCAGATAAAAACCAGAAAGAAGCTTTCTGAGAAAGTTCGTCATGATGTGTGAATTCATCTCGCAGAGTTACAGCTTTCTTTTCATGGAGCAGTTTGCTAACTCTGTTTTTGTGGATTCTGCTGAGGGATATATGGGAGCGCATTGTGGCATATGGTGAAAAAGAAATATCCTCCGATAAAAACAAGAAAGAAACTTTCTGAACAACTGCTTTTTGATTTCTGAATTCATCTCATGGTGTTACACTGTTCATTTCATTGAGCCGTTTTCTAACGTTTTATTCGAATCTGGAATGGGATATTTTGGAGCATATTGAAGATTACGGTGACATACTAAATATCCTTATAGAAAAAGTAGAAATAAGCTTTCTGAGAAACTGATTTGTGATTGTTAATTAATCTCACAGAGTTAAATGATTCTTTTCATGGATCCGTTTGGTATCACTGTTTTTGGGGAATATTAGAGGGGATATTTTGTATCACATTGAAGCCTATGATGACAAAGGAAATATCCTCAGGTGGAAACTAGAAATAAGTTTTCTGAGAAAGTTCTTTGTGATGTGTGAATTCACCTCACAGAATTACACGGTTCTTTTCAGTGAGTACTTTGCTAACACTGTTTTCTTGGAATCTGCAATGGGATATTTTGCAGTTCATTGAAGATTATGGTGACAAAGGGAACATCCTCAGACGAAAAAGTAGAAAGAAGCTTTCTGAGAAATTTCTTTGTGATTTGTGAATTCACCTTACCGATTTACACGATTCATTTCATGGAGCAATTTGATAGCACTGTTTTTGGGGATCTGAGAAGGGATATTCGGATTGCACTTAAGTCTATTTTGACAAAGGAAATACCCTCAGATTAAAACTAGGAAGAAGTGTTGTGAGAAAGTTCTTTGTGATGTGTGAATTCATCTCACAGAGTTACACCTTTCTTTTCATGGAGCCATTTGCTAACACTGTTTTTGTGGAATCTGCAAAGGTATATTTGGGAACACATTGAGGACTGTTGTGAAAAACTAAATATCATCAGCTTTCTGAGAAACTGCTTTTTGAAGTGTGAATTCATCTCACAGAGTAACACTCACTGTTCCTTTCATGGATGAGTTTGGTAGCACTGTTTTTGGGGAATCTGAGAAGGGATATTTTGGATCGCATTGAAGCCTATGTTGACAACGGAAATACCCTCAAATAAAAGCTAGAAAGAAGTGTTCCTAGAAAGTTCTTCAAGATGTGTGAATTCACCTCAGAGAGTTACACCGTTCTTTTCATGGGGCCGTGTGCTAACACTGTTTTCATACAATCTGCAAAGGGATATTTGGGAGTGCACTGAGGAATATACTGACAAAGGAAATATCCTCACATAAAAAGTAGAAAGAAGCTTTCTGAGAAACTGTTTTGTGATGTGTGAATTCATCTCACAGAATTACACTGTTCTTTTCATTGAACATTTTGCTAACCCTCTTTTCATGGAATCCCCAGTGATATATTTTGGAGTGCATTGAAACTTATCTTGACAAAGAAAAGAGCCTCAGATAAAAACTAGAATCTTTCTGAGAAACTGCTTTGTGATGTGTGAATTTATCTCACAGAGTTACACCATTCTCTTCATTGAGCTGTTTCAAAACACTATTTTAGTGGAATCTGCAAGGGAATATTTGGGAGCATATTGAGGCCTATGGTGGAAAAGCAAATATCCTCAGATAGAAACTAGAAAGAAGCTTTCTGAGATACTACTTTTTGATGTGGGATGTTTTGTAAAGAATTGAAAATTATGGTGACAACTGAAATATCCTCAGACAAAAACTAGAAAATTGCTTCCTGAGAAACAGCTTTGCGATTTGTGAATTCATCTCACAGAGTTACATGATTCTTTTCATGGAGCAGTTTCATAGCACTGTTTTTGGGGAATCTGAGAAGGCATATTTGGGATCGCATCGAAGCCTATGGTGACAAAGGAAATATCCTCAGATGAAAACTAGAAAGAAGCTTTCTGAGGAAGTGCTTTGTGATGTGTGAATTCGTCTCACAAAGTTACAACTTTCTTTTCATGGAACTGTTTGCTAACACTCCTTTCATGGACTCTGCCAAGGGATATTTTGGAGTGCATTGAGGCCTACGGTGAAAAACTAAATATCCCCAGATAAAAACTAGAAAGATGCGTTCTGAGAAACTGCTTTGTGATGTTTGAATTCATCTCACAGAGTTACACTGTAATTTTCATTGAGCTGTTTGATAACACTGCTTTCATGGAATCTACAAGGGATATTTTGGAAAGCATTGAGGCCTATGGTGAAAACCTAAACATCCTCACATAAAAACTAGAAAGAAGCTCTCTGAGAAACTGCTTTGTGATGTTTGAATTCATCTCACAGATTTACACTGCTGTTTTCATTGAGCAGTTTTCTAACACAGTTTTCTTGGAATCTGCAATGGGATATTTTGGAGCGCGTTGAAGCTTATAATGACAAACGAAATATCCTCAGACAAAAACTGGAAAGTGCCTTTCTCAGAAACTGCTTTGTGATGTATGTATTGATCTCACAGAATAACACCTTTCTTTTCATGGATCAGTTTGCTATCAATATTTTCTTGGAATCTACAAAGGGATATTTGGGAGTGTGTTGAGGCCTATGATGAAAAAGGAAATATCCTCTGAAGAACACTTGAAAGAAGCTGTCTGAGAAACTGCTTTGTGGTGTGAGAATTCATCTCACTCATTTACACCACTCTTTTAATGGAGCAGTTTTGTAGCACTGATTTTGGCGAATATGAGAAGGGATACTTTGAATCGCATTGAAGTCTATGGTGACAAAGGGAATATCCTGATAAAAACTAGAAATAAGCTTTCTGAGAAATTTCTTTGTGATGTGTGAATTCATCTCAGAGAGTTACAAAATTCTTTTATTGGATCTGATTAGTAAAACTGGTTTTGGGCAAAATGAGAAGGGATATTTTGGATCGCATTGAAGCCTATGGTGACAAAGGAAATATCCTCAGATAAAAACTAGAAATAAATTTTCTGAGAAATTTGTTTGTGATGGTGAATTTGCCTCCCGGAATTACACCTTCCTTTTCATGGAAAAGTTGCTAACCCTGTTTTCAGGGAATCTGCAAAGGGATATTTGGGAGTGCCTTGAGGCCTATGGTGAAAAAGGAAATATCCTCCAATAAAACTAATAAGAAACTTTCTGTGAAACTGGTTTGTGATGGTTGAAATCATCTCACAGAGTTACACCTTTCTTTTCATATAGCTGCTTGCTAACACTGTTTTCATGGAATCTGCAGTAGGATAATTGGGAGCACATTAAAGTCTATGGTGACAAATGACTTATCCGCAGAGAAAAACAAAAAAGAAGCTTTCTGTGAGACAACTTTTTGATGTGTGAATTCATCTCACAGAGTTACACCTTTCTTTTCATGGAGCAGTTTGGTAGCACTGTTTTTGGGGAATCTGGAAAAGGATATTTTGGATTTCGTTGAAACATGTGGTGACAAAGGAAATATCCTCAGAAAAAAACTAGAAAGAAGTCTTCTGGCAAACCTTTTTGCGATGTGTGTATTCATCTCACAGTGTAATACCTTTCATTTCATGGAGCCGTTTGCAAACACTGTTTTCGTGGAATCTAGAAAGGGATATTTGGGAGGATTTGAGGCCTATGGTCGAAAAGGAAATATCCTCATATTAAAGGTGAATAGAATCTTTGTGAGAATCTGCTTTATGTTGTGTGAATTCATCGCACAAATTTACACTGCTTTTTTCGTTGAGCAGTTTGCTAACACTCTTTTCTTGGAATCTGCAAAGGGATATTTTGAGTGCATTGAAACTTATTTTTACAAAGGAAATATCCTCATATGAAAACTAGAAAGAAGCTTTCTGAGAAAGTTCTTTGTGGCATGTGAATTCATCTCACAGTGTTACAATTTCTTTTTCATGTAGCAGATGCTAACAATGTTTTCATGGAAAGCAATAGGATATTTGGGAGCACATTGAAGCCTACGGTGAAAATGGAAATATTCTGAGACAAAAACAAAAAAGAAGCTTTCTGAGAAACTGCTTTGTGATGTGTGAATTCATCTCACAGAGTTACACTGTTCTTTTCATTGAGCAGTTTGGTAACACTGCTTTCTTGGAATCTTTAATGGGATATTTTGGAGCGCATTGAAGCTTATGGTGACAAAGGAAATTTCCCCTGACAAAAACTCGAAAGAAGCTTTCTGTGAAATTCCTTTGTTATGTCTTAATTCATCTCACAGAATTACACCTTTCTTTTCATGCAGCTGTTTGGGAGCACTCTTTTTGGGGAATCATAGAAGGGATAATTTGGATCGAATTGAATCTTATGGTGACAAAGAAAATATCCACAGATAAAACTAGAAAGAAGCTTTCTGAGAAACTTCTTTGTGATGTTTGAATTCATCACACAGAGTTACAGCTTTCTTTCCAAGGAGCAGTTTGCTAACGCTGTTTTCATGGAATCTGCAATTGGGTATTTGGGAGCGCATTGAGTCCTATGGTGAAAAACAAAATATTCTCACATAAAAACTGGAAAGTATCTTCCTGAGAAACCGCTTTGTGATCTGTGAATTCATCGCACAGTGTCACACCGTTATTTTCATTGAGCAGTGTGCTAATACTGTTTTCGTGGAATCTGCAAAGGGATATATGGGAGAGCATTGAGGCCTATGAATTAAAAGGAAATATCCCCAGTTAAAAACTAGAAAGACGCTTTCTGAAGAGCTGCTTTGTGATGTGTGTTCATCTCAGAGTGTTATAGTGTTCTTTTCATTGAGCAGTTTGCTAACATTCTTTTCTTGGATTTTCAATGGGATATTTCAGAGTGCATTGAATCTTTTGGTGACACAGAAAAAATCCTCGTGAATTAAGTAGAAAGAAGCTTTCTGAAAAACCACTTTGTGATGTGTTAATTCATCTCCCAGCATTACATGATTCTTTCCATGGATCAGTTTGGTAGCACTATTTTTGGGAATTCTGAGAAGGGATATTTGGGATCGAATTGAACCCTATGGTGAAAAAGGAAATATCCTCAGATGAAAGATATAAGGAAGCTTTCTGAGACAGTTTTTTGTGATGTGTGAACTCATCTCACAGAGTTACACCATTATTTTTGTTGAACAGTTTGATAACACTGTTTTTGTGTAATCTGCAATAGGATATTTGTGAGCACTTTGTAGCCTATGGTGACAAAGGTAATGTCCTCAGAAAAAAATCAAAAAGCAGCTTTCTGAAAAATTGCTTTGTGATTTATAAATTCATCTCACAGAGTTACAACTTGCTTTTCATGGAGCCGTTTGCTAACACTGTTTTTGTGGAATCTGCAAAGCGATATTTGGGAGCACATGGAGGACTATAGTTAAAAGGAAATATCCTGAGATAAAAACTGGAAAGTAACTTTCTGAAAAACTGCTTTGTGATGTTTGAGTCCATCTCACAAAGTTACACCATTGTTTGCATTGAGCAGATTGATACACTGTTTTCGTGGAATCTGCAATAGGATATTTGGTAGTGCCTTGAAGCTTATGATGACAAAGGAAGTATCCCCAGATAATAACCAAAAAGAAGCCTTCTGTGAAATTGCTTTTTGATACATGAATTTGTCTCACAGATTTACTCCTTTCTTTTCATTGAGAAGTTTGCTAACACTTTTTTCATGGAATCTACAATGGGATATTCAGGAGTGCAGTGAGGAATATGGAGAAAAAGGAAATATCCTCAGATAATAACTAGAAAGAATCTATCTGGGAAGCTTGCTTTGTGGTGTTTGATTCATCTCTGAGAGTTACAATGTTGTTTTCATTGAGCAGTTTCCTAACACTGTTTTCTGGGACTCTGCATTTGGATATTTCAGAGCGCATTGAAGCTTATGTTTACAAAGGAAATACTTCATATAAAAACTAGATAGAAGCTTTCTGAGAAACTCTCACTCATAGGTGGGAATTGTACATTGAGATCACTTGGGCACGGGAAGGGTAACATCACACACCAGGGCCTATTGTGGGGAGTGGGGAGGGATGACATGGGGAGCTATACCTGATGTAAAAGATGAGTTGAAGTGTGCTGACCAGTTAATGGGTGCAGCACACCAACAAGGCACATGTATACATACGTAACAAACCTACTCGTTGTGCACATGTACCCTAGAACTTAAAGTATAATGAAAAAAATAATAAACAAAATACTACTTCCAGCACTGGACTAGGTGTAGGGGATACAGTACTAAACAAAGCAAACAAACAAACAAAAAAAGAAATATCCTAATATAAAAACTAGAAAGAAGCTTTCTGAGAAATTTCTTTGTGATGTGTTAAATCATCTCACAGAGTTACCCATTTTTTTCCATGGAGCAATTTGTTAGTACTTTTTTTGGATAATATGAGCAGGGATACTTTGAAACATATTGAAGCCCATGGTGACAAAGGAAGTATCCTAATATAAAAACTGGAAAGAAGCATTCTGAGAAACTTCTGTGTGATGTGTGAATTCATCTTACAGAGTTACAATGTTCTTTTCATTGAGCAGCCTGGTAACACTGTTTTCATGGAATCTGCAATAGGATATTTGGGAGCACATTGAAGCCTATGGTGACAAAGGAAATATCCTCAGATAAAAAAGGAAAAGAAGCTTTCTGAGAAACTGCTTTGTGATGGGTCAATTTGTCCCACAGAGTTACACTGTTCTTTTCATTGAGTAACTTGCTAACACTGTTTTCCTGGAATCTGCAATGGGATATTTCGGAGTGCATTGAAGCTTATGTTGATATAGGAAATATCATCAGACAAAACTAGAAAGAATTTTCTCACAAACTGCTTTCTAATTTGTGAATTCATCTCACAGAGTTACAATTTCCTTTCATAGAGCAGTTTGTTAGCACTGTTTTTGGGTAATCTGAGAAGGGCTATTTTGGATCACATTGAAGCCTACGGTGCTAAAGGAAATATCCTCAGATAAAAAATAGAAAGAAGCTTTCTGAGAAACTGCTTTGTGATGGGTGTATTCATCTCACAAAGTAGCATGATTCTTTTTGTTTTTGTAGAATCTGTAATAGGATATTTGGGAGTGCCTTGAAGCCTATGGTGACCAAGGAAATATCTTCAGACAAAAACCCAAAAAGCAGCTTTCTGAGAAACTGCTTTGTGATGTGTGAATTCATCTCACAGATTTACACATTTCTTTTTGTGTAGCAGTTTGATAACACTATTTTTGTGGAATCTGCAAAGGAATATTCATGAGCACAATGAGGCCTGTGGTTATAAAAGGAAATATCCTCAGACAAAAACTAGAAAGAAGGTTTCTTTGAAAATGCTTTCTGATGTGTGAGTACATCTCACAGATTTACAAGATTCTTTTCATGGAGCATTTTGGTAGCACTGTTTTTGGAGAATCTGAGAAGGCCTATTTTGGATCACATTGAAGGCTATGGTGACGAAGGGATTTTCTCAGATAAAGACCAGACAGAAACTTTCTGAGAAATTGCTTTGTGATGTGTGTATTCATCTCACAGAGAAGCACGATTATTTTCTTGGAGCAGGTTGCTGAAACTGTCTTCATGAAATCTGCAAAGGAATACTTGGGAGCACATTGAGGAATATGGAGAAAAAGGAAATAGACTCAGGTAGAAACTAGAAAGAAGCTTTCTGTGAAACAGTTTTGTGATGTGAGAATTCATCTCACAGAGTTACACCACACTTTTCATGAAGTTGTTTGGTAGCACTGTTTATGGGGAATTTGAGAAGGGATATTTTGAAATGCAATGAAGCCTATGGTGACAAAGGAAATATCCTCAGATTAAAACTAGAAAGAAGCCTTCTGCGAAATCGCTTTGTGATGTGTTAATTCATCTCACAGAGTTACACGATTCTTTTCAAGGATAAGTTTGGTAGCACTGTTTTTGGGGAATCTGCAATAGGATATTTGGGAGCATATTGGAGCCCATGGTGACAAAGAAAATATCCTCAGACAAAAACCAAAAAGAAATTTTCTGAACAACTGCTCTGTGATGTGTGAATTCATCTCAGAGATTTACACCTTTCTTTTCATGGAGCTGTTTTGCAAACACTATTTTTGTGGAATCTGCAAAGGGATATTCATGAGTTCATTGAGGCCTTTTTTGAAAGAGAAAATATCCTCAGACAAAAACTAGAAAGAAGCTTTCTGAGAAACTCCTTTGTGATTTGTGAATTCATTTCACTGTGTTACACAATTTTTTTCATGGAGCAGTTTGTTAGCACTGTTTTCTTGGAATCTGCAATGGGATATTTTGGAGTGCATTGAAGCTTATGGTGAAAAAGGAAATATCCTAACATAGAAAACAGAAAGAAGCTTTCTGAGAAAGTCCTTTGTGATATGTTAATTCATGTCACAGAATTACTCATTTTTTTCCATGGTGCAGTTTGTTAGTACTGTTTTGGGAAATATGAGAAGGGATATTTTGGATCGCATTGAAGTCCATGGTGACAAATGAAATATCCTCGGATAGAAACTAGAAAGAAGGATTCTGAGAAACGTTTTTGGGATGAGTGAATTCAACTCACAGAGTTACACTGTTCTTTTCTTTGAGCAGCCTGCTAACACTGTTTTCGTGGAATCTGCAATAGGATATTTGGGAGCACATTGAAGCCTATGGTGACAAAGGTAATATCCTCAGATAAAAAAGGAAAAGAAGCTTTCAGAGAATCTGCTTTGTGATGTGTCAATTTGTCTCACTGAGTTACACTGTTCTTTTCATCGAGCAGTTTGCTAACACTATTTTCCTGGAATCTGCAATGGGATATTTCAGAGCACATTGAAGTTTTGGTGACAAAGGAAATATCGTCAGACAAAAACTAGAAATAAGCTTTCTGACAAACTGTTTTCTAATTTGTGAATTCATCTCACAGAGTTACACCATTCTTTTCATGGAGCAGTTCAGTAGCTCTGTTTTCGTGGAATTGAGAAGGGATACTTTGCATTGCATGGAAGCCTATGGTGAAAAAGGATATATCCTCAGATAAAAACTGGAAGAAAGCTTTCTGAGAAACTGCTTTGTGATATGTGAATTCATCTCACAGAGTAGCATGATTCTTTTTTTGGAGCAGTTTTGTAAAACCGTTTTTTTGGAATCTGCAATAGAATATTTGGGAGTGCCTTGAACCCTATGGTGACCAAGGAATCCTCAGACAAAAAAATCATAAAGAAGCTTTCTGAGAAACTGCTTTGTGATGTGTCAGTTCATCTCACAGATTTACAGGTTTCTTTTCATGGAGCAGTTTTCTAACACTATTTTTGTCGAATCTGCAGGGGGATATTCACGAGCACAATGATCCCTGGGGTGAAAAAGGAAATATCCTCAGACAAAAACTAGAAAGAAGCTTTCTATGAAAAAGCTTTCTGATTTGTGAATTCATCTCACAGATTTGCACGATGCTTTCCATGGAGCATTTTGGTAGCACTGTTTTTGGATAATCTGAGAAGGGCTATTTTTGGATCACATTGAAGCTTATGGTGAGAAAGGGAATATTGTTAGATAAAAAATAGATAGAAGCTTTCTGAGACACTTCTTTGTGATGTGTGTATTCATCTTGCAGAGTAGCATGATTCTTTTCTTGGAGCAGGTTGCTAAAACTGTTTTTGTGGAATCTGCAATGGGATATTTGGGAGCCCATTGAGGAATATAGTGAAAAAGGAAATATCCTCAGATTAAAACTAGGAAGAAGCATTCTGAGAAAATGTTTTCTGATGTGCAAATTCATCTCACAGAGTTACACCATACTTTTCATGAAGCAGTTTGGTAGCCCTGTGTTTGGGGAATTTGAGAAGGGATATATTGAATTGCATTGAAGCCTCTGATGACAAAGGAAATATCCTCATATAAAAGCTAGAAAGAAGCTTTCTGAGAAATTGCTTTGTGATGTGTGAATTCATCTCACAGAGTTACACCATTATTTTCATAGAGCAGTTTTATAACACTGTTTTCATGGAATCTGCACTAGGACGTTTTGGAGCGTATTGAAGTCTATGGTGACAAATTAAATATCCTCAGATTGAAACCAAAAAGAAGCTTTCTATAAAACTGCTTTGTGATGTTTCAATTTATCTCACAGAGTTACACTGGTATTTTCATTGAGACGTTTGCTAACACTGTTTTCTCGGAATCTGTGATGGGATATTTCAGAGCGCATTGAAGTTCATGGTGACAAAGGAAATATCCTCAGATAAACACTAGAGAGAAGCTTCCTAGAAACTGCTTTGTGATGTGTTCATTCTGTTCACAGAGTTATATGATTGTTTTCATGGATCATTTTGGTAGCACTGTTTTTGGGAAATCTGAGAAGGGATATTTTGGATCACATTGAAGCCAATGGTGAGAAAGGAAATATCCTCAGACAAAAACTGAAAAGAAGATTTCTGGGAAACTTCATTGTGATGTGTGAATTCATCTCAGAGTTACATCTTCCTTTCCAAGGAGCAGTTTGCTAACACTGTTTTCGTGGAATCTGCAAAGGAATATTTTGGAGTGCATTGAAGCCTATGGTGAAAAAGAGATATCCTCAGATAAAAACTAGAAAGAAGATTTTTGAGAAATTTCATTGTGATGTTTGAATTCATCTCATAGTGTTACACCTTTCTTTTGATGGAGAAGTTTGCTAACATTGTTTTCGTGTAATCTGCAAGGGGATATTTGGGAGTGCATTGAGGTCTATGGTGAGAAAATAAATATCCTCAGATAAACATAGAAAGAAGATTTTTGAGAAACTGCTTAGTGATGTGTGAATTCTTCTCACCATGTTACACTTTTCTTTTCTCTGAACAGTTTGGTAACACTGTTTTCATGGAATCTGCCAAGTGATATTTGGGAGCACCTTGAGGCATACAGTGAAAAAGGAAATATCCTCTCATAAAAACTAGAAATAAGCTTTCTGAGGAACTGCTTTGTGATGTGTGAATTCATGTCACAGTGTGACACTGTTCTTTACATTGAGCAGTTTGCTAATACTGTGTTCGTGGAATCTGCAATATTATATTTCTTAGAGCATTTAAGTTTATGGTGACAAAGGAACTATTCTCAAACAGAAACTACAAAGCAGCTTTCTGAGAAAGTGCTTTGTGATTTGTGAATTAATATCACAGAGTTACATAATTCTTTTAATGGATCAATTTGTTAGAATAGTTTTTGGGGAATTGGAGAAGGGATATTTGGGATAGCATTGAAGCCTAGGGTGAAAAGGAAATATCCTCTGATAAAAGCTAGAAAGAAGCTTTCTGAGAAAGTTCTTTGTGATGTGTGAACTCACCTCATAGAGTTACAACTTTATTTTGATGGAGCAGTTTGCTAACACTGTGTTCATGTAATCTCCAAGGGGAAATTTGGAGTGAATTGAGGCCTATGGTGAAAAACTAAATATCCTCAGATAAACACTAGAAAGAAGGTTTCTGAGAAATTGCTTTGTGATGTGTGAATTCATCTCACCGTGTTACATTGTTCTTTTAACTGTGTAGTTTGCTAACTCTGTTTTCATGGAATCTGCAAAATGATATTTGGGAACACATTGAGGCATATGGTGAAACAGGAAATATCCTCACATAGGAACTAGAAAGAAGCCTTTTGAGAAACTGCTTTCTGATGTGTTAATTCATCTCACAACATTACACTGTTCTTTTCATTGAGGAATTTGCTGAGACTGTTTTCGTGGAATCTGCAATGTTATATTTCGTAGTGCATTTAAGCTTATGGTGACTAAGGATATATCCTCAGACGAAAACTAGAAAGCAGCTTTCTGAGAAACTGCTTTGTGATTTGTGAATTCATCTCACAGAGCTACACAATTCTTTTACTGGATCAGTTTGTTAGAATAGTTTTTGGGGAATCTGAGAAGGGATATATGGGATAGCATTGAAGCCTATGGTGAAAAGGAAATATCCTCAGATAAAAACTAGAAAGAAGCTTTCTGAGAAAGTTCTTTGCGTTATGTGAACTCACCTCACAGAGTTACACCATTCTTTTCATTACACCATTTGATAACACTGTTTTCGTGGAATCTACAAATGAATATTTTGGAGCACATTGAAGGTTAAGGTGATAAAGGAAATACCCTCACATAAAAACTAGAAAGACGCTTTCTGAGGAAACGCTTTCTGATGTGCTAATTCTTGTCACAGAGTTACAGGATTCTGTTCATGGAGCAGTTTGGTAACACTGTTTTTGTGGAATCTGAGAAGGGACATTTTGGATTGCTTTGAAGCCTATGGTGACAAAGGAAATATCTTCAGATAAAAACTGGAAAGAAGCTTTCTGAGAAAGTTCGTTGTGACGTGTGAATTCATCTCAGAGAGTTACACCTTTCTTTCATGAAGCAGCTTTCTAACACTGTTTTCGTGGAATCTGCAAAGGAATATTTGTTAGCACATTGTGGCCTATAGTGAAAAAGGGGGTATCGTCAGATAAAAACTAGAAAGAAGCTTTCTGAGAAATTTCATTGTGATGTTTGAATTAATCTCATAATCTTACACCATTCTTTGGATGGAGCAGTTTGCTAACACTGTTTTCGTGTAATCTGCAAGGGGATATTTGGGAGTGCATTGAGGCCTATGGTGAGAAATTAAATATCATCAGATAAACAAAGAAAGAAAATTTTTGAGAAACTGCTTAGTGATGTGTGAATTCTTCTCACAGTATTACACTGTTATTTTCATTGAGTACTTTGATATCACTGTCTTCATGGAAACTGAAACAGGATATTTGGGAGTGCATTGAAGCCTATGGTGAAAAAGGAAATATCCTCAGATAAAAATCAAAAAGAAGCTTTCTGAGAGACTTCTTTGTGATGTGTGAATTCATCTCACAGAGTTACACGATTCTTTTCATTGAGAAGTTTCCTAACACTGTTTTCTTGTAATCTGCAACGGGATATTTCAGAGTGCATGGAAGCTTATGGTGACAACGGAAATTACCTCAGGCAAAAACTAGAAAGAAGATTCCTGAGAAACTGCTTTGTGATTTGTGAATTTATCTCAAGGAGTTACACCTCTCTTTTCATGGAGAAGTTTGGGTCACTGCTTTTGGGGAATCTGAGAAGGGATATTTTACATGTCATTGAAACCTATGGTGACATAGGCATTATCCTCAGATAAAAACTACAAAGAAGTTTCTGAGAAACTTCTTCGTGATGTGTGAATTCGTCTTACAGAGTTACACATTTCTTTTCATTGAGCAGTTTGCTAACACTATTTTAGTGCAATCTACAAAGAGATATTTGGAGGGCTTTGAGGTCTTTGGTGAAAAATCAAATATCTTCACATAAAAATTAGAAATAAGCTTCCTGAGAAACTACTTTGTGATGTGTGAATTCATCTCATGGAGTTCATTTCGTTGAGCAGTTTGCTAACACTATTTTTATGGAATCTGCAAAGGGACATTTCAGAGCAAGTTGAAACTTTAGGTGACAAAGGAAATATCCTCATATAAGAACTAGAAAGAAGCCCTCTGAGAAAACGCATTCTGAGTGTTAATTCATGTCACAGATTTACACGATTTTTTTCATGTAGCAGTTTAGTAGCACTGTTTTTGGGGATTCTGAGAAGGGATATTTTGGATTGCATTGAAGCCTATGGTGACAAAGAAAATATCCTCAGACAATAACCAAAATGAAGCATCCTGAGAAACAGCTTTGTGACGTGTTAATGCATCTCACAGAGTTGAACAATTCTTTTCATGGAGCACATTGGTAAAACTTTTTTGGGAATCTGAGAAGGGGTAATTTGGATCGCATTGAAGCCTATGTTGACAAAGGAAATACCCTCAGTTAAAAACTAGAAAGAAGCCTTCTGCAAGTTCTTTATGATGAGTGAATTCATCTCATAGAGTTACACCTGTCTTTTCACGGAGCCCTTTGCTAACACTACTTTTGTGGAATCTGCAAAGGGATATTTAGGAGCACATTGAGGCCTATGGTGAAAAACAAAATATCCTCAGATAAAAACTGGCAAGAAGCTTTCTGAGAAACTGCTTTGTGACGTGTTAATGCATCTCACAGAGTTGCACAGTTCTTTTCATTGAGCACTTTGATAACACTGTCTTCGTGGAAAGTGCAACAGGATATTTGGGAGTGCATTGAAGCCTATGGTGAAAAAGGAAATATCCTCAGATAAAAATCAAGAAGAAGCTTTCTGAGAGATTGCTTTGTGATGTGTGAATTCATCTCATAGAGTTACACTGTTATTTTCATTGAGCAGTTTACTAACACTGTTTTCTTGTAATCTGCAATGGGATACTTCAGAGTTCTTTGAGACATACGGTGACGAAGGAAATATCCTCAGACAAAAACTAGAAAGAAGATTCCTGAGAGACTGCTTTGTGATTTGTGAATTCATTTCACAGAGTTACACGTTTCGTTTCATAGAGAAGTTTGGTGTCACTGTTTTTGGGAAATCTGAGAAGGGATATTTTAAATGACATTGAAGCCTATGGTGACAAAGGAATTATCCTCAGAAAAAAACTACAAAGAAGTCTCTGAGAAACTTCTTCATGATGTGTAAATTCACCTCACAGAGTTACACATTGCTTTCAGAGCAGTTTGCTAACACTGTTTAAGTGGAATTTACAAAGGGATATAAGAGAGTGCATTGAGGCCTATGGTGAAATAGGAAATATCCTGAGATAAAAACCAAAAAGAAGCTTTCTGTGAAACAGCTTTGTGTTGTGTGAATTCATCTCATAAAGTAACACTGTTCCTTTCATTGAGAAGTTTGCTCACCCTTTTTTTCGTGAAATCTGCAAAGGGATATTCGGGAGTGCCTAAATGTATATGGTGCAAAAGGAAATATCCTCAGATAAAAACTAGTAAGAAGCTTACTGAGAAACAGCTTTGTGATGTGTGAATTCATTTCATAAAGTTACACCATTCTTTTCATGGAGCAGTATGGTAGCACTGTTGTTGGGGTACCTGCAATAGGATATTTGGGAGCGCATCCAAGCCTAAGGTGACAAAGGAATTATCCTCAGACAAAAACCAAAGAGAAGCTTTCTGAGCAACTGCTTTGTGATGTGTGAATTCATCTCACAGTGTTGCACGATTCTTATTGTGGAGTAGTGGTAGCACTGTTTTTGGGGATTGCTAGAAGGGTTATTTTGGACGCATTGAAGCCTATCGTGACAAAGGAGATATCTTCAGAAAAATACTAGAAAGAAGCTTTCTGAGAAAGTTCTTTGTGATGTCTGAATTCATCTCACAGAGTTACACGTTTCTTTTCATGGAGCAGTTTGCTATCACTGTTTTCATGAAATCCACAAAGGGACGTTTTGGAGCACTTTGAGGCCAATGGTAGAGAGAATTTTTCTGAGAAACTGCTTTGAAATGTGTGAATTCATCTCCCAGAGTTACACTGTTCTTTTCATTGAGAAGATTGCTAACACCTTTATTGTGGAATCTGCAATGATACATTTGGTAGTGCATTGAGGAATACGGTGAAAAAGGAAATCCTCAGAAAAATACTAGAAAGAAGCTTTCCGAGAAACCGCTTTGTGGTGTGTGAATTCGTGTCACAAAGTTACACCACTCTTATCATGGAGCAGTTTGGTATCACTGCTTTTGGGTTTTCTGAAAAGGGATATTTTGGATCACATTGAAGCATATGGTGACATAGGAAATATCTTCAGATAAAAACTAGAAAGAAACATTTGAGAAATATCTTGTGATGTATGAATTTATCTCACAGAGTTACACGATTCTTTTCTTTGAGCAGTTTGCTAACACTCTTCTCGTAGAATCATCAAAGGGATATTTGGGAGGGAGTTGAGGCTGATGGTGAAAAAGGAAATATCCACAGATAAAAACCAGAAGGAAGCTTTCTGAGAAACTGCTTTGCGATGTGTGAATTCATCTCATAGTGTTTCACCACTCTTCTCATGGAACAGATTGGTAGTACTGCTTTTGGTGAATCTGGGAAAGGATATTTTGAATTGCATGGAAGACTATGGTGACAAAGGAAATATCCTCAGATAAAAACTGGAAAGAAGCTCTCTGAGAAACTGCTTTGTTATGTGAGAATTGATCTCTCCGAGTTACATGACTCTTTTTTTGCCGCAGTTTGTTAAAACCGTTTTCATGGAATGGGCAATAGGATATTTGGGAGCACAGTTAAGCCTATGGTGACAGAGTAAATATCCTCAGATAAAAACCAAAAGGAACATTTCTGTGAAACTGCTTTGTGATGTGTGAATTCATCTTAAAAAGCTAAACCATTCTTTTCATTGAGAGGTTTGTTAACACTTTTTTCGAGGAATCTGCAATATGATATTCAGGAGCTCATACAGGAATATGGTGAAAAAGGAAATATCCTCAGATAGAAACCAGTAAGAAGCTTACTGAGAAACAGCTTTGTGATGTGTGAATTCATTTCACAGAGTTGCACCATTCTTTTCATGGAGCAGTATGGTAGCACTGTTTATGGGGAATCTGCTGTAGGATATTTGGGAGCCCACTGAAGCCTATGGTGACACGGGAATTATCCTCAAAAAAAAAAAAAAAAAGAAGCTTTCTGAGAAACTTCTTTGGGACGTTATTGAGCAACAACTTCCTTTTCATAGAGCAGTCTGCTAAAACTGTTTTCATGGAATCTGCGAAGGGATATTTGGGAGCACATTGAGGCCCATCGTGAAAAAGGAAATATTCTCCGGTAAAAACTAGAAAGAAGCTTTCTGAGAAAGAGCCTTGTGATGCATGAATTTATTTTACAGAGTTACACCATTCTTTTCTTTGAGCACTTTGGTAACAATGTTTTTGGGGAATCTGAGAAGGGATACTTGGATGGAATTGAATAATATGGTGACAAAGGAAATATCCTCAGATAAAAACTAGAAAGAAGCTTTCTGAGAAATGTCTTTGTGATGTGTGTATTCATTTCACAGAGTAACAACTTTCTTTTCATGGAGCAGTTTGCTAACATTGTTTTCGTGGAATCTAAAAAGGGATATCTGGGAGTGACTTAAGGTCTATGGAGAAAAAGGAAATATCCTCAGATAAAAACTAGAAACAAGCTTTCTGAGATACTGCTTTGTGATGTGTGAATTCATCTCACAGAGTTACACAACCCTTTTCATGGAGCAGTTTGGTGTCACAGTTTGTCGGGAATCTGAGAAGGGATATTTTGAATTGCATTGAAGCCTATGGTTACAAAGGAAATAATCTCAGATAGAAACTAGAAAGAATCTTTCTGAGAAATTTCTTTGTGATGTGTGAATTCAACTCACAGAGGTACACGATTCTTTTCTTTCAGCAGTTTGCTAACACTGTTTATGTGGAATCTGCAGTAGGATATTTGGTAATGCATTGAAACCTATGGTGACAAAGGAAACATCCTCATAGAAAAACCAAAAAGAAGATTTCTGAAAAACTGCTTTGTGATGTGTGAATTCATCTCACAGATTTGCACCTTTCTTTCATTGAGCAGTTTGCTAACACTGATGTCATGGAATCTGCAAAGAGATATTTGGGAGCACATCGAGGCCTATGGTAAAAAAGGAAATATCCTCAGAAAAAAACTGGAAAGAAGCTTTCTGAGAAACTTCTTTGTGATTTGTGAATTTATCTCACAGAGTTACACTGTTCTTTTCATTGAGCTGTTTGATAACATTGTTTTCGTGGGAATCTGCAATAGGATATATGGGAGCGCATTGAAGCCTATGGTTACAAAGAAAACATCCTCAGAGAAAAAACAAAGAGAAATTTTCTGAGAAACTGCTTTGTGATGTGTGAGCTCATCTCACAAATTTACACTGTTCTTTTCATAGATCAATTTGCTAACACTGCTTTCTTGGAATCTGCAAGGGGATATTTCAGAGAGCATTGAAGCTCAAGGTGACAAAGGAAATATTCTCAGACAAAAACTAGATAGAAGCTATCTGAGAAACTGATTTTATTTGTGAATTCATCTCACAGAGTTACACCATTATTTTCATTGAACTGTTTGATCACGCTCTTTTTGTGGAATCTGCAAAGGGATATTTGAGAGTGCATTGAAGCCTATGATTTCAAAGGAAATGTCCTCAGATAAAAACTAGTAAGAAGTTTTCTGTGAAACTGTTTTGTGATGTGTGAATTCATGTCACAGAGTTACATGTTTCTTTTCATGCAGCAGTTCACTAACACTGTTTTTGAGGAATCTGCAATAGTGTACTTGGGAACTCATTGAAGCCTCCGATGACAAAGGAAATATCCTCAGACAGAAACCAAAAATAAGCTTTCTGTGAAACTGCTTTGTGATGTGTGAATTCATCTCACAGATATTCAACTTTCTTTCCATGGAGAAGTTTGCTTACAACATTTTCGTGGAATCTGCAAAAGTACATTCGTGAGTGAATTGAGGGCTATGGTGAAAAAGGAAATATCCTCAGACAAAAGCTAGAAAGAAGTTTTCTGAGAAACTGCTTTGTGCTATGTGAATTCGTTGTACAGAGTTACACAATTCTTTTCATGGACAAGTTTGGTATCACTCTTTTTGGGGAATCTGAGATGGAATATTTTGGATCACATTGAAGTTTATGGTGACAAAGAAATTTCCAAAGATAAAAATTAGAAAGGAGCTTTCTGAGAAACTTCTTTATGACGTGTGAACTCATCTCACAGAGTTACACCTTTCTTTTCATTGAGCAGTTTGATATCACTGTTTTCTCAGAATATGCAATAGAATATTTGGGTGTGCATTGAAGCCTATTTTTGACAAAGGAATTATCCTCAGATAAAAACCAAAAAGAAGCTTTCTGTGAAACTACTTTGTGACATGTGAATTCATCTCACAGAGTTACACTGTTCTTCTCATTGAGCAGTATGCTAACACTGTTTTCTTGGAATCTGCAATGGGATATTTTGGAGTACATTGAAGCTGATGGTGACAAAGGAATTATCCTCAGACAAAAACTAGAAAGAAACTTTCTGAGAAACAGCCTTATGATTTGAGAATTCATCTCAAAGAGTTACACAATTCTTTTCATGGAGCAGTTTAGTAGCACTGTTTTGGGCTATCTGAGAAGGGATATTTTGGATGGCATTGAAGCCTATCGTGACAAAAAAGATATTCTCTGATAAAAACTAGAGACGTTTTTGAAAAACTGCTTCATGATGTGTGAATTCCACTCAAAGTGTTACACCTTTCTTTTCATGGAGCACTTTATTAACACTGTTTTCATGCAATACCCAACAGGATATTGGGCAGCACATTGAAGCCTATGGTGATGAAGGAAATATCCTCAGATTAATACTACAAAGAAACTTTCTGAGAAACTGTCTTGTGATGTGTGAATTTATCTCAGAGCATTTCACTGTTCTTTTTTTGCGCTGTTTGTAACACTGTTTTCTATGAATCTGCAATAGGATTTTTCGTAGTGCATTGAAGCTCATGGTGTCATAGAAAATATGCTCACAGAAAAAGTAGAAAGAAGCTTTCTGAGAAATTTCTTTGTGATGTGTTAATTCATCTCACAGAGTTACACGATTCTTTTCATGGATCAGTTTGGTAGCACAGTTTTTGGGGTATCTGAGAAGGGATATTTTGTAACGTATTGAAGCCTATTTCAAAAAAGTGAATATCCTCAGAAAAAATCTAGAAAGAAGGTTTCTGAGAAAGTTCTCTCTGATGTGTGAATTCATCTCACAGAGTAACACCTTTCTTTACATGGAGCCGTTTGCTAACAGCTTTCGTGGAATCTGCAAAGGAATATTTTGGAGTGCATGGTGGCCTATGTTGAAATACTAAACATCCTCAGATAAAAACTAGAAAGAAGCTTTCTGGGAAATTGCATTGTGATGTGTGAATTCATCTCACTCAGTTACACCAGTCTTTGCACTGAGCAGTTTGCAAACCCTGTTTTCGTTCAATCTGCAAAGGGATATTTGGGAGTTCATTGAGGCCTATAGTGAAAAAGGAAACATCCTCAGAGAAAAACTAGAAAGAAGCTTTCTGAGAAACTGATTTTTGATTTGTGAATTCATCTCACCAAGTTACACTGTTCTTTTCATTGAGTTGTTTTATCATAGTCTTTTCGTGGAATCTGCAATGGGACTGCATTGAAGCCTATGGTTACAAAGGAAACATCCTCAGATAAAAAACAAAAAGAAACTTTCTGAGAAACTGTTTTGTGATGTTAGAATTCATCTCACAAAGTTACACTGTTCTTTTCATTGATCAGTTTGGTAACACTGTTTTCTTGGAAACTGCAAGGGGATATTTTGGAGAGCATTGAAGCTTATGGTGACAAAATAAATATCCTCAGCCAAATCTACATAGAAACTTTTTGAGAAACTGCTTTTTGATTTGTGAATTCATCTCAAAGATTTACACTGTTCTTTTCATTGAGCTGTTTGATTACAGTCTTTTCATGGAATCTGCAAAGGGATATTTGGGAGCGCATTTAGGCCTATGGTGACAAAGGAAATATCCTCAGGTAAAAACTAGAAAGAAGCTTTCTGAGAAACTACTTCATGATGTGTGAACTCATCTCACAGTGTTACACTGTTTTTTTCATTATGCAGTTTGATAACACTCTTTTCTGCAATGGAATCTGCAATGGAAAACTTTAGAGCTCATTGCTGCTTATGGTGACATAGGAAATATCCTCATAGAAAAAGTAGAAAGAAGGATTCTGGGAAACTGCTTTGTGATGTGTTAATTCATCTCACAGAGTTAAATGGTGCTTTTCATTGATCAGTTTGGTAGTACGCTTTTTGGGAAATTTCAGAGGGGGCATTTTGGATCACTTTGAAGCCTATGGTGACAAAGAAACTATCCTCAGATAAGTCTATAAAGAAGCTTTCTGAGAAACTGTTTCATGGTGTGTGAATTAACCGCACAGAGTTACACCTTTCTTTTCATGCAGCCACTTGCTAACACTGTTTTCTTGGAATCTGCAAAGGGCTATGTGGGAGCTCATTGAGGCCTATGGTGAAAAACTAAATATCCTAAGATAAAAACCAGAAAGAAGCTTTCTTTCTGAGAAACTGCTTTGTGATTTGTGAATTGTTCTCAGAGAGTTACACCACTCTTTTCGTGGATGAGTTTGGTAGCACTGTTTTTGGGGAATCTGAGAAGGGATAATTTGCATCACATTGAAGACTATGGTTACAGCGGGAATATCCTCAGATAAAAAATTTCCAAGATTTATCCTCAGATAAAAAGTTTCCAAGAAACTTTTTGGTGATGTGTGAATTATTTCACAGAGTTACACCTTTCTTTTCATGGAGCAGTTTGCTTAGACTGTTTTCTTGGAATCTGCAATGGAATGTTTTGGAGTGCAATGAAGCTTTTGGTGACAAATGAAATACACTCATATAAAAATTAGAAAGAAGGCTTCTGAGAAACCGCATGTGATGTTTGAATTCATCTCAGAGAGTTACACTGTTCTTTTCATTGAGCAGTTTCTAAAGCATGTTTTCATGGTATCTGCAATGGAATATTTAGGAGCACTTTGAAGCTTATGGTGACAAACGAAATATCCTCAGACAAAAACTAGAAAGAAGATTTCTGAGAAAATGCTTTGTGCTGTCTTAATTCATCTCACAGATTTGCACAGTTCTTTTCATCGATTAGTTTGGTAGCACTGGAGTTTGGGAACCTGAGAAGGGACATTTTGGATTTCATTGAAGCCTATAGTGACAAAGGAATTACCCTCAGATAAAAAACTAGAAAGAAGCTTTCTGAGAAACTCCTTTGTGATGTGTGAATTCATCTCACAGAGCTACACTATTCTTTTCATTGAGCACTTGAAAAGTCTGTCTACTTCGAATCTGCAATAGGATATTTCAGAGCACCTTGATGCTTACAGTGACAAATAAAATAATATCATATAAAAACCAGAAAGAAGCTTTCTGAGAAACCACTTTGTGATGTGTTAATTCATTCCACAGAGTTTCACGATTCTTTTCATGGATCAGTTTGCTAGCAGTGTTTTGGGGAAATCTGAGAAGGGATATTTTGGATTGCATTGCAGGCCATGGCTACAAAGGAAATATCCACATATAAAAACTGGAAAGAAGTTTTCTGAGAAGCCACTTTGTGTTGTATTAACTCACCTCACAGAGTCACACCTTTCTTTTCTTGGGGCACTTTGCTATCACTGTTTTCATGGAATCTGCAAAGGCATATTTGGAGGACATTGAGGCCTGTAGTGAAAAAGGAAATATCCTCAGATAAAAACTAGAAAGAAGCTTTCTGAGAAACTGCTTTGTGATGTGTGAGTTTATCTCACAGAGTTACACCATTCTTTTCATGAAGCAGTTGGTAGCACTGTTTCTGGTGAATCAGAGAAGGGAAATTTTGGATTGAATTGAAGCCTTTGGTGACTAAGGAATTATCCTCAGATAAAAACTAGAAAGGAGCCTTCTGAGAAACTTCTTTGTGATGTGTGAATTCACCTCAAAATGTTAAGCTTTCTTTTTATGAAGCAGTTTGCTAATACTGTTTCTGTGGAATCTGCAAACGGATATTTGGGAGCACATTGAGGTATATATTAAAAATGGAAATATCCTCAGATAAACACTAAAAAGAATCTTTCTGAGAAACTGCTTCATGATGTGTGAATTCATCTCACATGGTTACACATTTCTTTTCATTGAGCAATTTGCTAACACTGTTTTCTTTGAATCTGCAATGGGATATTTTGGAGCACGTTGAAGCTTATGGTGACAAGGGACATATCCTCAAATAAAAACGAGAAAGAAGCATTCTGAGAAACTGCTTTGTGATGTGTTAATTCATCTCACAGAGTTACATGATTCTTTTTCATGGAGCAGTTTGGTATCACTGTTTTTGGGGAATCTGAGAAAGAATATTTTGGATTGCGTTGAAGCTTATGGTGACTAAGGAAATATCCTTGGATAAAAACTGGAAAGAAGCTTTCTGAGAAACTTCTTTGTGATGTGTGAATTTATGTCACAGAGTTAAACCACTGTTTTCTTGCAGCAATGTTGTAGCACTGTTTTTCGGGAATCTGAGAAGGGATATTGTGAACTGCATTGAAGCATATGGTGACAAATGAAATATCCTCAGATAAATATTAGAAAGAATCTTTATGGGAAACTGCTTTGTGATGTGTGAATTCATCTCATGGGGTTACACCATTCTTTATATTGAGCATTTTAATAGCACTGTTTTCGTGGAAACTGCAATAGGATATTTGGGAGCACTTTGAAGCCTATGGTGACAAAGCAACTTTCTTCACATAAAAAACAAAAAGAAGCCTTTTGAGAGACTGGTTTGTGATGTGTCACTTCATCTCACAGGGTTACACTCTTCTTTTCATTGAGCAGTTTGCTAACAGTGTTTTTTTGGAATCTGCAATGGGATATTTCGGAGTGCATTCAAGCTTATGGTGACAAAGTAAATATCCTCAGACGATAACTAGAAAGAAGCTTTCTGAGAAACTGCTTTGATTTTTTTGAATTCATCTCACAGTGTTACATGATACTTTTCATGGAGCAGTTTGGCAGCACTGTTTTGGGGAGTCTGAGAAGGGATACTTTGGATAGCATTGAAGCCTGTGGTGACAAAGGAAATATCCTGAGATAAAAACTAGAAAGAAGCTTTGTGAGAAAGTTCTTTGTGATATGTGAATTTGTCTCACAGAATGTTACAACTTTCTTTTCATAAAGCAGCTTGCTGACTCTGTTTTCATGGAATCTGCGAAGGGATATATGGGAGCATATTGAGGCATATACTGCAAAGTTAGATATCCTGAGATAAAAAATAGAAAGAAGCTTTCTGAGATACTGCTTTGTGATGTGTGAATATATCTCACAGAGTTACACTGTTATTTTCAATGAGATGTTTGCTAACACTGTTTTCTTGGAATCTGTGATGAAATATTTCAGAGTGCCTAGAAAATTATGGTGACATAGGAAATATCTTCATGTAAAAACTAGAAAGGGGCGTTCTGAGAAACGGCTTTGTGATGTGCTCATTCATCTCACAGTGTCACACGATTCTTTTCATGTGGTCATTTTGGTTGCACTGTTTTTAGGGAATCAGAGAAGGGATATTTTGGATCACATTGAAGACTATGGTTACTAAGGAAACATCCTGAGATAAAAACGAGAAGGAAGCTTTCAGAAAAAGTTTCTTGTGATGTGTGATTTCATCTCACAGAGTTACACCTTTGTTTCCATGGGCAGTTTGCTAACACTGTTTCCGTGAAATCTGCAATGGAATATTTGGGAGCGCATTGAGGCCTATGGTGAATAATGAAATATTCTCAGACAAAAACTAGAAAGAAGCTTTCTGAGAAACTGCTTTGTGATTTGTGAATTCATCTCACAGAGTTACATTGTTCTTTTCATTGAGCAGTTTGATAACACTGTTTTCGTGGAATCTGCAACAGGACATTTGGCATCACATTGAACCCTATGATGACCAAGGATATATTTCCAGATAAAAACGAAAAAGATGCTTTCTGAGCAACTGCTTTGTGATGTTTGAATTCATCTCAAAGAGTTATACTGTTCTTGTTGAGCAGTTTGCTAACACTGCTTTCTTGGAATCTGCAATAGGATATTTCAGAGCACACTGCAGCTTATGATGACAAATGAAATTTCTTCAGACAAAATCAAGAAAGAAGCCTTCTGAGAAACTGCTTTGTGATTTGTGACTTCATCTCACATAGTTACACGATCTTTTTCATGGAGCAGTTTGGCAGCACTGTTTTTGGGGAATCTGCGAAGGGATATTTTGATCACGTTCAAGTCTATGGAGAGAAAGGAAATATCCTCAGATAAAGACTAGAAAGAAGCTTTCTGAGTAACTTCTTTGTGATGTTTGAATTCATCTCACAGAGTTACACTTTTCTTTTCAAGGAGCAGTATCCTAACACTCTTTCTGTGGAATCTGCAATGGGATATTTGGGAGTGCTTTGAGACCTATAGTGAAAAAGGAAATATCCTCAGATAAAAACTAGAAAGAAGCTTTCTGAGAAACTGTTTCATGATGTGTAAATTCATCTGACAGTGTTACAGTGTTCTCTTCATGGAGCAGTTTGCTAACACCATTTTCTTGCAATCTGTAATGGGATATTTCAGAGTGCATTGAATCTTACGGTGAAAAAGAAATATTCTAATATAAAAACTATAAATATGCCTTCTGAGAAACAGATTTGTGATATGTTAATTCCTCTCACAGTGTTATGTGATTCTTTTCATGTATCAGTTTGGTAGCACTGTTTTTCCGGAATCGGAGAAGAGATATTTTGGATCGCATTGAAGCCTAGGGTGACAAAGGAAATATCTTCAGATGAAAACTAGAAAAAAGCTGTCTGAGAAAGTTCTTTGTGATATGTGAATTCATCTCACAGAGTTACACTTTTCTTTACATGGAGCAGTTTTCTAACACTGTTTTCATGGAATCTGCAAAAGAATATTTGGAAGCACATTGATGCGTATAGTGAAAAGTGAAATATCTACATATATAAATGAGAAATAAGTTTTCTGAGAAACTGTTTTGTGATGTGTGAATTCGTCTCACAGAATTACACTGTTCTTTTCATTGAGCAGTTTGATAATACTGTTTTCATGAAACTGCCATATTATATTTGGGAGCACATTGAAGTCTATGGTGACAAAGAAAATAGCCTCAGATAAATATTAGGAAGAAGCTTTCAGAGATATTCATTACACAGAGTTACACATTTGCTTTCTTTGAGAAGTTTGGTAGCACTGTTTTTATGGAATCTTCAAAAGGATATTCAGGAGCTACTAGAGGACTACCGTGAAAAAGGAAATAACTTCAGATAAAAGCTGGAGAGAAGCTTTTCTGGAAACGGTTTTGTGATGTGTGTATTCTTCTCATGGAGTTTAACCATTTTGTTCATTGAGCAGTTTGGCATAACTGTTTTTGTGGTATCTGAGAGGAGATATTTTGGAGTGCATTGAAGTCAGTGTTGAAAAAGGAAATATCCTCAGATTTAAACCCAAAAGAAGCTTTCTGAGGAACTGCTTTGTGATGGGTGAATTCACCTCACAGAGTTACACCTTTCTTTTCATTGAGCAGCTTGTCTACACTGTTTGTGTGGAAACTGCAAACGGATATTCGGGAGCGGTTAGAGTCCAATGTCAAAAAAGGAAATATCTTCAGGTACAAACTTGAGAAAAGTTTTCTGAGAAACTCCTTTGTGAAGTGTGCATTCATCTCATAGAGTTAAACGTTTCTGTTGAGGGAGCACTTTGGCCTCACTGTTTTGTGGTATCTGAGAAGGGATACTTGGGAGTGCATTGAAGCCCATGGTGGAAAAAGAAATATCCTCATATAAAAACTAGAAAGAAACCTTCTGAGAAACTGCTTTGTGATGTGTTTATTCATCTCACAGAGTTACATGATTCTTTCTCTGGAGCCGTTTGGTAGCACTCTTTTTGGGGAATCGGAGAAGGGATATTTTTGATTGCAGTGAAGCTTACAATGACAAAGGAAATATCCTTAGATAAAAACTAGAAAGAAGCTTTCTGAGAAGCCTCTTTGTGATGTATGTATTCATCTCACAGAGCAACACCTTTCTTTTCACGGAACAGTTTGCTAACACTGTTTTCATGGAATCTGCAAAGGGTTATTTGTGAGCACTTTGAGGCCTACAGTGAAAAAGGAAATATCCTCCAATAAAAACTAGAAAGAAACTTTCTGAGAAACTGCTTTGAGATGTGTGAATTCATCTCACAGAGATGCACTGTTATTTTCATTGAGGAGTTTGATAACACTGTTTTCTTGGAATATGCAATAGGATATTTGGGAGCACATTGAAGTCTATTGTGACAAAGGAAATATCCTCAGATCAAAACCAAAAAGAAGCTTTCTGTGAAACTGCTTTGTGATGTGTCAATTCACTTCACAAAGTCACACAGTTCCTTTCATTGACAAATTTGCTAACAGTTCTTTCCTGGAATCTGCAATGGGATATTCCAGAGCTCATTGAGGAATATGGTGAAAAAGGAAATATCCTCAGATAAAAGCTGAAAAGAAGCTATCTGAGAAAGTGCTTTGTTATGTGTCAATTCATCTCACAGAAGTACACCATTCTTTTCATGGAGCGGTTTTGTAGCACTGTTTCTGGGTAGTCTGAGAAGGGATATTTTGGATCACATTGAAGCCTAAGGTGATAAAGGAAATATTATCAGATTAAAACTAGACAGAAATTTTCTGAGAAACTTCGTTGTGATGTGTGTATTCATCTCACAGAGTAACACCATTCTTTTCATGGAGCAGTTTGCTAACACTGTTTTCATGTAACCTACAAACGGATATTTGGGGGCCTGTTGAGGCCTATGGTGAAAAATATTCTCAGAAAAAAATATAAAGAAACTTTCTGAGAAACTGCTTTGTGATGTGTGAATTCATCTCACAGAGTTGCACCACTCTTTTCATGGAGAAGTTTGGGAGCACTTTTCTTGGGGAATCTGAGAAGGGATATTTGGAATCGCATCAAAGCCTGTGGTTACAAAGGAGATATCCTCAGATAAAAACTAGAAAGAAGGTTTCTGAGAAAGTTATTTGTGATGTGTGAATTCATCTCACAGAGTTACACCATTCTTTTCATTAAGAAGTTTTCTAACACTTTTTTCGTGTACTCTGCAATGGGATATTGTGGAGAGCACCAAGGAATATGGAGATAAAGGAAATATCCACAGATAGAGTGTAGAAAGAAGCAGTCTGAGAAACAGTTTTGTTATGTTTGAATTCATATCACAGAGTCACACCTTTCTTTTCATGGAGGAGTTTGCTTATACTGTTTTCGTGAAACCTGCAAAGGGATATTTGGGAGTGCATTGAGGCCTAGGAAATATCCGTAGATAAAAAAGAGAAAGAAGCTTTCTGAGAAACATATTTGTGATATGTGAATTCATCTCACAGAGTTACACCATCCTTTTCATGGAGCAATTTGGTAGCACTGTTGTTGGGGAGTCTGAGAAGGAATATTTTGGACTGCATTGAAGCCTAAGGTGACAAAGGAAATATCCTCAGATAAAAACTAGAAAGAAGCCTTCTGAGAAAATGCTTTTTGAAGTGTGAAATCATCTCACAGAGTTACACCTTTCTTCTCATGGAGCTGTTTGATAATTCTCTTTTGGTAGTATCTGCAATAGGATATTTGGGAGCACATTGAAGCCTATGGTGACAAAGAAATAGATAAAAATCAAAAAGAAACTTTCTGTGAAACTGCTTTGTGTTGCATGAATTCATCTCACTGAATAACACTCTCCTTTTCATTGAGAAGTTTACTAACACTTTTTTCATTTAATCTGCAATGGGATATTTGGGAGCGCATCGAGGAATATGGCGAAAAAGGAAAGATCCTCAGATAAAAACTGGAAAGAAGCTTTCAGAGAAACTCCGTTGTGATGTGTGCATTCATCTCTTAGAGCCAAACGTTTCTTTTGAGAGAGCACTTTTGCATCACTGTATTTTTTGCTGTCTGAGAAGGGATATCTGAGTATCTGAGAGCACATTGAAGCATATGGTGGTGAAGGAAATATTCTCAGACAACAACCAACAAGAATCTTTCTGAGAGTCTGCTTTATGATGTTTGAATTCATCTCACAGATTTACACCTTGCTTTCAATGAAGCACTATTTTCATGGAATCTGCAAAGGAATATTCATAAGTGCATTGAGGCAAACGGTGAAAAAGGAAATATCCTCAGACAAAAACTAGAAAGAAGCTTTCTGACAAACTGCTTTGTGATTTGTGAATATATCTCACAGAGTCACATGATTCTTTTCATGGAACAATTTGGTAGCACTGTTTTTGGAGAATCTGAGAAGGGATAATTTGAATCGCATAGAAGACTATGGTGACAAAGGAAATATCCTCACATAAAATCTAAAAAGAAACTTTCTGAGAAACTTCCTTGTGCTTTGTCAATTCATCTCACAGAGTTACACCACTCTTTTCATTGAGAAGTTTGCTAACACTTTTTTCATTGAATTTGTGATGGGATGTTATGGAGGGCATTGAGGCCTATGGTGAAAAAGGAAATATCCTCAGATAAAAACTAGAAGAAGCTTTCTGAGAAACTGCTTTGTGATGTGTGAATTCACCTCACAGAGTTAAACCACTCTTATCATGTAACAGTTTGCATACACTGTCTTCACGGAATCTGCAAAGTGATGTATGAGAGCGTATTGAGGCCTATGGTGTAAAAGGAAATATCCTCAGGTAAAAACTGGAAAGAAGCTATCTGAGAAACTAACTTAGGATGGGTGAATTCATCTCACAGAGATACACTGTTTTTTTCATTGAGCAGTTTGATAACTGTTTTCGTGGAATCTGAAAGAGGATATTTGAGAGCAATTGAAGCCTAAGGTGACAAAGTACATATCCTCTGATAAAAACCAAATAGAAGCTTTCTGATAAACTGCTTTGTGATGCGTCAATCCATCTCACAGATTTACACCTTTCTTTTCATGGAGGAGATTGCTAACACTTTTTTCCTGGAATCTACAAAGGGATATCCATGAGCACATTGAGGCCTATGGTGATAAAGGAAATATACTCAGAAAAAAACTAGAAAGAAGTTTTCTGAGAAACTGCTTTGTGATGTGTGAAATCATCTCACAGAGGTACACCTTTCTTTTCAATAAGGAGTCTGATAAAACTGTTTTCATGGAATCTGCAGAAGGATATTAGGGAGCACATTGAAGCCTATGGTGACAAATGAACTATCCTCAGAAAAAATCAAAAAGAAACTTTCTGTGAAACGGCTTTGTGATTTTTGAATTCAATTCATAGAGTTACACCATTCTTTTCACTGAGAAGTTTGCTAACAATTTTTTCGATTATTCTGCAATGGGATATTCGTGAGCACCTTGAGGAATATGGTGAAAATGAAAATATCCTCAAAAAAAAAAAAAAAAAAAACTAGAAAGAAGGTTTGTGAGAAATGACATTGTGATATGTGAATGCTTCTCACAGAGTTACACCTTTCTTTTCATGGAGCAATTAGTTAACACTCTTTTCATGGAATCTGCAAAGGGATATTTAGGAGTGCACTGAAGCCTATAGAGAAAAAGGAAATATCCTCATATCAAAAGTAGGAAAAATCTTTCTGAGAAACTGCCTTGTGATGTGTGAATTCATTTCACAGGGTTCCACCATTCTTTTCATTGGGCAGTTTGCAAACACTGTTTTCTTGCAATCTGCAATGGGATATTCCAGAGCTCTTTGAGGCCTATAGTGAAAAAGGAAATATCCTTAGATAAAAACTAGAAAGAAGCTTTCTGAGAAACAGTTTTGTGATATTTGAATTTATCTTACAGAATTACATCATTCTCTTCATTGAGCAGTTTCATAACACTGTTTTCCTGGCATCTGCAATACGATATTTGGGAGTGCAGTGAAGCCTCTGGTGACAAAGGAAGTATCCTCACACAAACCAAAAAGAAGCTTTGTGAGGAACTGCTTTGTGATGTGTGAATTCACCTCACAGATTTACACCTTCCTTTTCATGGAACAGTGTGCTAACACTATTTTCCTGGAATCTGCAAAGGGATGTTCACGAGTGCATTGAGGCAAAAGGTGAAAAAGGAAATATCCTCAGACAGAAGCTAGAGAGAAGCTTTCTGAGGAACTGCTTTGTGATTTGTGAATTCACCACACAGAGTTACACGATTCTTTTCATGGAGCAGTTTGGAAGCATCGTTTTTGGGGAATCTGAGAAGGGATATTTTGGATCGCACTGAAACCTATGGTGCAAAAGGAAATAATCTCAGATAAATGCTAGAAAGAAGCTATCTGGGAAACTTCTTTATGATGTATGAATTCATCTCACAGAGTTACACAGTTATCTAAATTGCATAGTATGGTTACACTGTTTTCTTGGAATCTACATTCTGATATTTTGGAGCGCATTGAAGCTTACGTAGACAAAGGAAATATCTTCATATAAAAACTAGAAAGAAGTTTTCTGAGAAACTGCTTTGTGGTTTTTGAATACATCTCACAGAGTTACAAGTTCCTTTCGTGGATCAGTTTGGTAGCACTATTTTTGGGGAATCTGAGGTAGGATATTTTGGATTGATTGAAACCATGGATCACAGAGGAAACATCCTTAGATAAAAACGAGAAAAGAGGGGCGGAACAAGATGGCCGAATAGGAACAGCTCTAGTCTCCATCTCCCAGCGTGAGCGACAAAGAAGACTGGTGATTTCTGCATTTTCAACTGAGGTACTGGGGTCATCTCACTCGGGAGTGCCGGACAATCCGTGCAGGTCAGCTGCTGCAGCCTGACCAGCGAGAGATGAAGCAGGGAGAGGCATCGCCTCAACTGGGAAGCGCAAGGGGGAAGGGAGTCCCTTTTCCTAGCCAGGGGAACTGAGACACACAATACCTGGAACCATGCACCATGAACCCTAGAAGTTAAAGTATAAAAAAAAAAAAAGAATTTGGAATGTGCACAGATAGCATCATTTATAGTAGTTAAACATTTACCAGATTGTTGTGAAGATTACATGAGATAATACATGCCAGAGGACTAGCCCGGCACTTGCATACGCTAAGTCAATAAATAGTAGTCATTATTCTGCAGTGGAAAAAAAAAAAAAAAACGAGAAAGAAGCTTTATGAGAAAGTTCGTTGTGATGTGTGAACTCATCTAACAGAGCTGCACCTTTCCTTTCATGGAGCAGTTTGCTAACACTGTTTTCCTGGAATCTGCAAAGGGTCATTTGGTAGTGAAATGAGGCCTATAGTAAACAAGGAAACATCCTCAAATAAAAACTATAAAGAAACTTTTGAGAAACCTCTTTGTGATGTGTGAATTCATCTCACGAAGTTAAACATTTCATTCTT
>NW_022315411.1:0-392 GCF_002776525.5 Piliocolobus tephrosceles
CTCCCTGGACTTTAGGAAACAGCTAGTGAGGGAGTCCAAGTCCACTTTGACTCAGAGCTGTGTGATGTCAACAAGGTGCTTCCCCTCTGTGGTCCTCAGTGTCTTTGTCTATTAACAAGAGATGATGGTCCCAGCTCAGCAGTCTCCTTGGGGCTGGGGCAACTGGGACAGGGAGGGTGACAATGCTTTGTGGACAGAGAGGAGGAATTCTGAGTGACTACCAGAAGGTGCTATGTTTATTTCACAATTTCAAACATGACAGAACTGCAGAAAACAGACATCAAGACTCCCTTGTAATTCCATTTGGGGTCTAGAGCTTAGATGTGTTTTGTCTAAGCAGAGGCAAACATTATATATAGATATGTAACCAGTTAATTGATGTGGGATTATAA
>NW_022315411.1:402-5435 GCF_002776525.5 Piliocolobus tephrosceles
GGTGCTTGTGGGACCTCCTTCACCTACCTCCAAACTCACCCACTGTACACTGGACAATGGCCCCCTTCTTTAGCCTGGGGACATCCGGGTCCCTTGGTGAACCTGCTTCTTCATCCTCTGCAGGTAGGAACCCCTGGTAGGCAGAAGCCAAGGTCCCAAAAAGGAACAGCAGGGAAAGTTTGCTTCCTCTGTTATCCATGCAGGAGGCCCGTGAGGAGGAAGCTGCCAAAACTGGAACTGCTGCAACTCCAGTTCCAGTTCCAGGTAATGGGAAGGAGAGCCACAGGTCACCTGTGTCAGCAAACAGTTCATGAACTCCTGTGCCAGGATGGTGGCCCATCAATGGGGGCTCTACCTTCTAGCTTTGTGTCACTGCATTCTATGATGTTCACACAATGACAAAACCACTTAGGAGCTTTGCAAAAAGCAAAGGGTGAGGCTCTGACCTCACTGCAGGGAGGTTACTGTCAACCCCCTGGTTGCATAGTGTTTGCTCCCTGGTTGTCAGGAGTGAGGTCTTGGGAAACAAGGTAGAAAGGGACTGTGGACTGCAAGACCCAGTGCAGAGCAAGTCATTTCCCTCAAATCAGCTGTGCGTCTGCAAGGCAGGATCCTTAAGCTTCCTCTGTTTCTTCCCAGGACAACCCTTCCTGGGAGGGAAGAGTGAGTCTCAGGTCATGCCAATCTGGGGCTGGGAGCTGCACTTTCCCCTTTCCATCCTCCTGTCCTGCACACAGTAGGTGCTTCCTAGACACTTGTTCAGTTTAGTTCTTGGACATAGTGTGTAAAAGAAATCTTTGCAAATGGAATCGTTTGGAACACTGAGCCTGTGCTACCATGGAATTCTGAATGTCTCTATATGACATCTTTCGAGGCTTAAAACCTGAATCTTTTTAGGGTAAATCCCTTCAAATGCATGCAGTCTGCAAATCAAAAGCAAGCAGTAGCTTCAAGCATGGACGAGTTGGTAAGACTTTGGCCGGATGCATAAAGCGCAGAGGCCAAGAGTTGGGACTGCGTTGGAAAGCATGTCAAGTTAAGGGCTGGAAAGAATTCTCTGGGCAGTGAGGAGTCTGCAGTCACATTGATCAGGCAGGGTCACCAGGGGTGGCAAGGAGAAGGGCTCAGAAGAGGCGGTTCCAGCGGGAGGCACACGAGGTGGCTGGCAGGTGGCGGGGTAGACACGGAAACATTGACGAGGTGGGCCCAGCAGAACTCAGGGTCTGGCATCACTCTCTGGGCTCAGGGCAAGAGGAGGGGAGGAAGCGCCCCGAGCCCAGGCCCGCATTCCAGCCCAGTTAGGATCTGGAGTCTTGTTTCCTGCCTCTGAGCATAATCTGACAGTGTTTGCGGAGGGCGAGGCCAAACCCTGATTCTCCGGAACGAGGGTTCCCTTGATGCTTAACCAGAGAAGGTCTGATCGGGCTCGAGTGATCTCTGGATCCCAGGTATCAAGCGCCCATCCTCTAGAAGGCTTCCTCCGCAGCTCTCAGGTGCGCAGGGCTGCAGATGGCCACCGCGCCGCTGAGCTCCGAGTCTGAGCCTGGAGGAGTGAACAAATACTGAGACAGCCCAAGTAGGGACACGCTGCCGCAGTGCGCAACCTCCAGCTGTAACCCCGGGCCCCTCTTTGTGCCCTTATCTTCCGTGTACATAGGTTCCTCCACACTTCAAGGCTCCGACTCAGCAGACAGCACGGCCCTGAGTCTCTGGCCAGGACTGCAACCCGTCCTCTCACCCGATGCCGGCGCTGCTGCTCCTCCGTCCCTGGGTGGCCCACACGCAGGAGGACCAGGGCGGCAACACCAGGAAGCTGTTGCTCGCTTTCACTTCCAAGGAGGATGGCCCGGCCGACCTGGCCTAGCATGTGGCTACCGCCATCTTCCAGGGTCGGGGAGAACGGAGATGACCTTCCTTTGGGAGTCGCCCTGGGGCTTGCGGTTGCACTGTGCAGTGGGAAGGTTAGCGGGGATGGGAGACTGGGAGGCACAGGCTGGGTGAGCAGAGCCCGCTGGTATTGCCCGGTCCTGTTTCAGACGCTTGGCACCACCTCAGCACAATGGATGAGAAAATCAGTAGCTGGAGCGCACTCAGGAGCCAGGCAGAGAGGTTGGCTCTTACTGCGCCTTCTGACTTGTTGGGGAAATCTGGGCAGTGGATGGTGTGTGGTGGGGTCCTGGAGAGATGGCACCACCTGAGACGGGTGCGATGGGAGCGACACAGACGACAGGGACAGGAGGCCATTTCTTCACACCACAGAATTCACACTCTAGTGCTTCATCTTTCTGAGCAGAAGAAAATAATGAACTAATGGGGAAGGGGCCGAGTTATTCTCCAGGCCCAATGGTGTCCTCTGGGGCTCCATCGGGTTGGGGAGCTTGCTGCTCCAGAACAGAGGATGGCCTGCTTGTTAGCGAGAACCCCAGAAGTTGTGCGGGGCTCCACAACCCACTTGGCGCTCCGCTGAGGGTGCCGGTTAGGGTTTCCTAAGTAACTCACAAGCCTCTGGCCCTGGGGTGGCGGGAGTTCCGGCCTGGGGTTGGGGATGGGGAGGTGGGCACTGGTTTCCCCCAACTCTAACCTGCCCAGGGCTTGGCTGAGGTTTCCTTTGCCTGGGCTTGGAGTGGGACCTGGGGTGAATCGTGGCTTTACCTCACTAAGCTGTGTGGTGCCTGGCATTTCTCCATTTCTTTAGCTTTAAAACAGAGGGAAGAATCTTCCTGAAACGTTGTTGTGAAGACTCCACGGCAGTGCATGGGGGCATGAAGGGAAAGGGGTTTTGTTGACCACCTGAGTCATCTCACTATGTAAGCCCAGGAAGAGATCACTGGCGGGAGGGAGTTATGTCGCCGCCTACAGTGTGCCCTGCTGGTGGCACTGTTTTTGCTCCAAATTGCAGCTCCTGGGAGAGAGGGGAGAATCCTGCCGCTCACAGCTGCCCACCTGCCCTACTGCTGCTGTGCACTGGGGCTGCAGGGTGTCAGGCCCTTACTCAACTCAGAGCACCCCCGTTCCTTGTTTTCTGAGCCTTTCACCTTCTAGAGGAATGTTGTGGGGTTGTGGTCAGGACAAGACGGGGCATGTTGAATCACCGCTGCCCTGAAACAACTGTCCTGGAAGTAGCATGTGTGTCATCCTGAGATGCGAGTAAGCAGACACTGCACCATCACCTGAACCAAGGGCTTGAGTCTACTTCTTCCCTGGTTTAAGTTTGGAACAGAAATCTCCTTAGTGCGTTTCTTCATTAATTTAATGGATATATTGTGGGAATCAAACTTAGAATGAAATTACTTTTGGCAAGCAGAAAAGGATTTTAAACTAATCTTTCTATTTTAATTATGAGGAACTGGGGGCCAGAGAGAGGAGCTGCACCTCTGGGACATTAGAAATAGGCTCCCAAAACTCTCATTGCACTGTAGAGGGTACCCTCCCAATTTGCCAGGTTTTCTTTGAGTAGAGGTATCTTACATGGGTGTTTGAAGCATAGGTGGGAGTTTAGCAAATGAAGGTGCCACAGGAATTTTACTGTAGGAGTAGAGGGTAGCATGAACAAAGGTACAGAGCTGGGGAAGCCAGAGGTGGAGAGAAAGGAATACATGTCTGCAATTCCTCATCTATCTTCTGAAATGCAAAATGCTCTGAAAACCCAGAGGGTTTTGCAATTTTCATGATGGTTGCACCTGACCTGAACTGCCATGACGTTATATCTGATCTTTGTTGATTCCATGCATGTGACTGTGGATGTTCGTATGTTATGCTGCATGGATTACAGTGAGCATCCCTGGACTCCTCTGACAAGACTGCCTGATTGCCCATTCCTAACTTCCTAGTATCCAAACCAGTTTTCAATTTCAAAACTGATTTTGCCCTAAGGTTTTGGGTAAAGGGTGTAGACCCTATTGTAGTCTGGTGGGAGTCCAAGGCATGCACACACAGAGATGTGGGAGAGGAGGATGCAGAGGTGAGTGGAGGTAGGGCCACAGAGAAGCATGGAGCCTGGACTTGATCCATTAGGATGTGGGGAGCTACTGAAGGTTTTTGAGCAGGTGTGTCTGCTTGAAAACAGTTGGAACAGATAAGAACCAGGACTGAACCAGTCAACTGTAGACAGTGGCTGCTGTAGTTAGGTTTGTTTACCCCTGCAAATCACATGTTGAAATGTGATCCCCATTGTTTGTGGTGTGTGGCCTAATGGGAGGTTTGGGGGGCATAGGGGTGGATCCCTCATGAATGACTGGGTGCCCTCTTAGCATGAAGGAATGAATTCTCACTCTGCTGCTTCCTGTGAGAACTGGAAACAAGAGTATATCTCTGTTTTTAAAAAGAGCCTCGCACTTCCCTCCTCTCTCTCTTGCTTTCCCTCCTGCCCAGTGATCTCTGCACACACCACCTCTCCTTGGCCTTCTGCCAATGTTGTTCAAGCTACTGAATAAGCTACTGCTTGTCAAGTCCTGTGGGACCATGACAGGGATTGACAGGATCCCTACCCTTGGGAGCCTTTGGTCTAGAAGGGGAGGGTGATTAGTCTATGCCTTCCATCAGTCTGCTCAACACCCACTGAACATGTGCCTACTGTGTGCTGTAGAGATGAAGCTGTGGCAGCCCCAGACCTTTTCCCTGAGTCCACAGTGATGGTCAGCATGGTTGAGGTAGTCGGGGGCAGCATGCTTGGCACACTGCGGGAGACACTGAGCAAGTGCCTGCATAGTGTCAGATACAGACAGGAGCCCCACAGGCCAGGGCAGCTTCTCAGCAGAAGCAGCCTGTGGCCCTTGCTAGAAGCAGATATTGGCACCATGCTTCCTGTGTGGTCTGCAGAATCATGAGCTGAATAAACCTCTTTTCTTCATAAATTTCCCAGCCTCAGGTATTCTTTAATTGCAACACAAAAGGGCTAAGACATTTGTATCACTTAGAAGGTCAAGTCAAAGTGGGCTTGACTCTTCTTCCTGTTTGAGAAGTGTTGCCATTGCTCACTCAATCATACCCTCTGCCTGCATTTCAGAGCATCCAGGTGGGAGTTTTACACAACC
>NW_022315414.1:0-2765 GCF_002776525.5 Piliocolobus tephrosceles
GGTACAACAGCTATGACACCACCAGGCAATAGAAAATTTTCAGCTCCATTATAATCTGATGGGCCATCCTCATATATTGTCCATTGTTGATCTAAATGTCATTATGAGGTGCCTAATTGTATATGTATGTGTATGTAAATCAATTGCATATTTTAAATCTTTACATATTTGTTTTTGCATTAAATTCTTTACTTTGCTTGAAATTCTTTTTGGTGTAGTTTGTGAGGTAGGGATTCAATTTTATTATTTTCTGGAGGCTCAGTTGCCTCATTGTTTATCGCATAATCCACTTTTTGTCCATTAATTTTTAAGTGCTATCTTTTTCGTATACTAAATTATCTCATGTATTTGTTTGGATTTGTAGGCTTGCTATTCTGCCTCAATGATCTATCTGTCCATTCATATCCAGTAATATATCTTTAAAAAATATCCTCCCCAATGCAATCCCTCCCCCCTCCCCCCTCCCCATGATAGGCCCCATTGTGTGATGTTCCCCTTCCCGAGTCCAAGTGAGCTCATTGTTCAGTTCCCACCTATGAGTGAGAATATGCGGTGTTTGGTTTTCTCTTCTTGTGATAGTTTGCTAAGAATGATGGTTTCCAGCTGCATCCATGTCCCTACAAAGGAGGCAAACTCATCGTTTTTTATGGCTGCATAGTATTCCATGGTGTATATGTGCCACATTTTCTTAATCCAGTCTGTCACTGATGGACATTTGGGTTGATTCCAAGTCTTTGCTATTGCATTGGGGAGTTATACCTGATATAAATGATGAATTGATGGGTGCTGACGAGTTGATGGGTGCAGCACACCAACATGGCACATATATACATATGTAACAAACCTGCACGTTATGCACATGTACCCTAGAACTTAAAGTATAATAAAAAATAAAAATAAATAAAAAAATAAAAAAATAAAAAATATCCTAACATTATATATTCTAAAGTCCAGCTCATCTCACCTTGTTTCAAAAACAATATGTTGTTAATTTTGTTTACTACTGCATTAAATTTGTAGACGAACTTTGGAGAATCCTCTTGATTTTTGAATTTTCTTTTTGGCCCAGTCTTTTCCTTGGCCCAATCTTGATTACTCAAATTAATCTGTTAGGTCTAAATCTGTTGATGTCACACCTCTGGTAGGAACATCCTGGGGCAAATTGGCCTGGAGCTGTCTGGGTGTAGCAGGCTAAACTAGAGCTCAGGTGCCTTAGGGACTGGATGGAGGCAGATTAAATTGATACTAGGTATGTAGTCAGGGGACAAAGCAGGATCATCTCAAGGGTACCAGAAGAATCTGAGTAGAATATTCTGTGGACCAGGCCTGAGGAGGTCAAAGGAATGATGAGAACCAGGAGAATAAAGAGAAGAGGGGTTTCAAAGGAAAGGAGGTGAACAGACAGTATGTCTCCCTATTGCAGCTCACTTAGAATCTGGGGCCTGCTTTGAGGGGCTGTAAAGAGCCATGGAAGACTTGATATAGGTGAAGGTCAAGGTGAATTCTCTCTAGGTGAAAGGGCTGTGAGTACACGTGCCTGGTGGAGAGTTTGTTTTGAGGGACAGAACAGTGATAGGAAAGGACTCTAGAATAGATGTCAGATCATTTGGATTCTTTTAGTTCTAGTGTCACGACCAATATATTGGAGGATGGTGGGATCAATCATGTTTGCATGTTTTTAAGAACGATCTACATTTTCTTCCTATGAACTGTGATTATCTCCTTTGCCCATGCTACTTGCCCACATTACTTGCTTGCTCATCTATAAAATCAGGTTGAGGTAGAGTAGCTCTAAGATTTTTTCCTAATGCAGTGTTTTATGGCTCTGTGATTACTTTCCAGAGTGTGAGAAAGATTCATAGCCTCAGGTTATGGGTAATATTTCCCAGTCATCTGAAGTCCCTGCCAAGGCCATGGGGTTTGAAACGTTTAAAACTTCAACCTGGTGTTTGCACATTTACAGAGTCTGGGAAACTTGAGTTCTTCATATGAAAATCTGTTCCATCCAATGGCTCCTCCACCATCAACACTCTGGGGTGAGAGCACCGTCGTGATCTAGCCTAGCATTCTTTTTCAGCTGCACCACCCATCCTCCCTTTCAGGAATTCTATGTTCCAGTCAGGCTGAACTTCTTGTGATATCCCACAAGTGTTAATGCTTTCTTGCCTCAGTGTTTTTATTTATGTTTTTCTGCTACCTGAGCTACTCTTCCTCATCTCTTAGCCAAATCCAAGCCATACTTAAGTGCCAACCTCAGATTTTACCTCTTCTCTGATGCTCCCTGTTCTAGTTGAGATCTGGGGGTTATAACGGGAAGAGACCCAGTCAAGCTAGTTCAAGCAAAAGGAAGTGTATCACAAAGCTCCAATGGATAATGTCGTGTACAACCACAGAGAGAACAGGGGGTGAGATACATGTGGAGTGAAGGAGGACTCTAACTGGGCCCTGGGGATGCCACAGTGGATGCTACTGTCTCCATCTCTTGGGGTCAGTGGGATTCCCTTCATCTCCGGTCACCTCTGCTTTTCTTCCATGCAGCTTTTCCTTCCTGCTTGTCCTCTATGTCTTCTCTTCTCCTGTCTTGTTCCCCATCTCACTCAGCAAATAGAATAGCTGCTCCACGCTGCCTACATGATTTCCTCAGCATCCACTACTGACGGATGTGTCACTTTGTTTAAATTCTTAACAGAAGGTATATGGCTGGTAAGTAATTTTTTAAAGGTAGCTATTAACCTAAGAAAACAGAAATTGTATGGGAAAGAAAA
>NW_022315414.1:2775-5797 GCF_002776525.5 Piliocolobus tephrosceles
ATTTTGTATGTTACATGTATTATACACTGTATTCTTACAATAAAGTAAGCTAGAGGGGAAAAATGTTATTAAGCAAATCCTAAGGAAGAGAAAATATATTTACTATTCATTAAGTGGAAGTGGATTGGTATAATTTGGATGTGTGTCCCTTCCCAAATCTCATATTGAAATGTAATCCCTAATATTGGATGTGGGGCCTGGTGGGAGGTGATTGGATCGTGAGGACGGATTCTCATGAATGGTTTTTGCACCATTCCTCTTGGCAGTGTCCTCATGATAGTGAGTTCTCCTGAGATTTGGTCATTTAAAAGTGTGTGACACCTCCCTCCCTCTCCACTCCTGCTCTGGCCATGTGATGTGCCTGCACCCCCTTTGCCTTCCACCATTATTGTAAGTTTCCTGAGGCCTCCCCAGATGCTGAGCAGATGCCAGCATCACACTTCCTGTACAGCCTACAGAATGATAAACCAATTAAACCTCTTTTCTCTATAAACTACCCAGTCTCAAATATCTCTTTATAGCAATGTGAGAACAGACTAATACATGGATCATCATAAAGATCTTCAGCTCATCATCTTCACTTTGAGTAGGCTAAGGAGGAGGAAGCAGGTTGGTCTTGCTGTCTCAGGGGTGGCAGAGGCAGGAGAAAATCCACATAGAAGTTGACCCTTGCAATTCAAATTCATGGTGTTCAAGGGCCACCTGTATTTGTGAAGAATGTGTCAGACTTGGAACTAGATTCTGGGGTGGAAAGTACCATAAGAAAGGGACAGTTCCCTTTTGACTGATATGGTAGATGAGATTTGGAAAGCCTTCTTCATTCACATTCCTTTCCAAAGAAAAAGTCCCTGGCTATGGGATACCACCTTTCTCCCAACCATGGCAGTAACTGCCTTCACTTCTCACTCTTGAAAACTGAGTCAGCTGTTCAGACCAGAGTCACTTGACTAAGGAATGCTGATCCTAAAACCACCCATTGACCTATGATTCACACCCCACATCAAGAAGAAGTGTAGCACCATCATATATTTATATATATATATATATATATATATATATATGTGTGTGTGTGTGTGTGTGTGTGTGTGTGTGTGTGTGTGTGTGTTTAGTGATATCTCTTCATATGATATTGCAATACCATGAAAAGAACTCTGACTGCCAGTGACAAGAGTCTGGGGCCCAGAGTGTATTAATAAACGGAGGATAACTTTTGTAGTGAGTGTCTTGAAAGCGTTTGGTTATTTTGGGAGTACTGCACCTTGTAGATAGATGCACATAGTAGGTGTTCAATTAATATTTGTTGATTAAGACTTGTGGAGTAGTGTTCAATGCTTGTTTAGATGTGATAAATTGAAAAGTGGATTTTGTTAATTACAAAATTAGAACTACTTTATATTCACATAATTCTTTGTTTTCACAGGGTTTTTATATACATTGTTGATTTTAATTTTCATGAGGAGTTATAATACCAGCATGCTATTTAGATATAGTTATTATTATATAGGTGGTTATCATTAGGAGTGAATCACTATAATGTACTGGTTAAGTGTGGATACAGTTGCCAATCTTGCTTTCCATCCCAGTTCTACCTCTTATGGGCTTTATACATCTCTGTACTTAAGATTTTTCATCTGCACAATGAGGAGAAAAGCAGCATCTACTTCGTAGTGTTGTCATGAACTGAATTCATGAATTCATGTGTGTGAAATGCTTAGAATAGTGTCTGGCACATAGGAAATTTTCAAACATTATTATTAGCTGTCATTTTTTTTTGACCAAGCTGGAAGCTGAGATTCAAGAGGATCAGTTTCATCTCAGGCCACTCAGAGAGTGGAATTCTCTCTGAGTTTCCGTCAAGGGAGGAGAGCCAGAGTCACACCTTTAACTTCTATGACAGCCAACACACACCATCACACTTTAACTGGTTTCCAAAAGGAAAAAAGCCCTTGCCCTGAGGGAGGAATTAGGGAGATCCCTATGAGCAAGGTGACCTACACAATGACATCCCAGGGACATCAAAGGTCCAGCAGGGCTGGGAATTCGGGAGTTGGGACACAGAGCAAATGTCTTGATAACTGTGATCTACTTGTTATAAATATCACAATAACCACATTTGTTCAGCTACTCAATCAATGAGGTTAGCTATATAAGTGTCATATGTAGCCTTCCCTGAAAGTGAATCTGGGAGACTTAATGATTCATTCACTCAACAAATATTTATTGAGCATCCTCTGTATGCCAGGCAAGGTACCAGGAACTAGGACCATTAGCTTCCTGCTTTCATGAAGCAGAGAGACTAAACAAACAATATCAGATAGTGGTATGTTCCATGGAGAAAATAAACAGAGTTACAGATTGTGCCCAGGGTAAGGGAAGAGTTCATTTTAATAGTGGCCTGGGAAGGCCTCCGGAACGGTTACTTTTAGAGGAGAAATGAAGAATACAAAGGAGGTAAGCATGAAAAAATATCTGGGGAAAAATATTCCAGGCAGATGGGATAGCAAGTGCAAAATCCCTTTGGTTTGTCTGAAGAATAGAAAGAACCTCAGGATAAATGGACGTGTGGAAAAGAGTGAGTAAGGGGGAAATACTAAGAGTTGAGGCTGGAGTGATGGGAGCTATAGTTTGTATCATGGCCAAATATTTGGATTTTAATTAATTAAAATAGAGACTCTGGTAGTTTGGTTTCTTTCTTTTCTTTCTTTCTTCTTTTTTTGTTGTTGAGAAAAGGTCTGGCTCTGTCACCCAGGATAGAGTGCAGTGGCATGACCTCTGCTTACTGCAACCTCTGCCTCTTGGGCTCAAGTGATCCTCCCACCTCAGCTTCCCGAATAGCTGGGACTACAGGCACATGCCGCTATGCCCAGCTAATTTCTGTATGTTTTGTAGAGATGGGGTTTCACCATGTTGCCCAGGTTGGTCTCGAACTCCTGAGCTCAAGTGATCCACCCACCTTGGCCTCCCAAAGTACTGGGATTACAGGTGTCAGCCACCGTGCCCAGCATATATTATATAATACTAA
>NW_022315417.1:0-1990 GCF_002776525.5 Piliocolobus tephrosceles
ACTGCGTAAGGGTAGGGTAGGCCAGCTTCCCAAGGGTCTTGTTTCATGAGCCATGTAGGTGTTAAGGACCTCCAACCTCAGGATCCACTGAAGTATGTGAGAGAAGCTGTGTCAGAAGGTCACCACCCATCCTGTCCCTCCCTGGCCCCCAGCATGGCCAGTGCCACGGCCACACCTAGGTTGTGTCACCAGGCAAGTGCAATGGGCAGGGCACAAACCTAGTGGGCTTAAGAGTATGCTTTCAGCTCTATAATAAAGTTTCAGCTCCTTGATGCCAGCTGACTTGGCACCCACCCATGTTCAGTCTCTTGCAGATCAATCAGCTGATCAGTGGGCTGCACGGGTCTCTGTGCCCTGTGCCTGTGTCACTACCAGCCCAGGCTCCCATGCCCAGCTTAAATGCCCTCTCCTCCAAGAAGCCTTCCCTGACCACCCAAGGCATAAATGTTCCATCCTGCTTCTAACAACCCTTTGAACCCAGAACCCCAGGCTGAAATGGGATGTGGTTACTTGTAGGTATGCTGTATTTTCCTTTGGTTCATCTCTGAAAGGCAAGAACATCTGATAGGGTAAGTCCTAGCCTGAGAAATCAGGCCAAGGAAAGAAAGAAAGGGCATCCAAATTGGAAAAGAAGAACTGTCTCTGTTTGCCAACGATATGATCTTATACCTAGAAAACACTAAAGATTCCTCCAAAAGACTCCTGGATTTGATAAATAAGTTCAATAGTCTGAAGTCATAAAATCAATGCATACAAATCAGTAGCATTGGTATACACCAACAATGATCAAGCTGAGAATCAAAACAACTCAATCACCCCCCCCCCCCTTTTTTTTTCTTTGAGATGGAGTCTCACTCTGTCACCCAGGCTAGAGTGCAATGGCATGATCTCGGCTCACTACAACCTCCGCCTCCTGGTTCAAGTGATTCTCCTGCCTTAGCCTCCTGAGTAGCTGGGATTACAGGCGCCTGCCACCATGCCCAGCTTATTTTTGTATTTTTAGTAGAGATGGAGTTTTACCAGGTTGACCCATGCCTGTAATCCCAGCGCTTCGAGAGGCCGAGGTGGATGGATCACCTGAGGTCAGGAGTTCAAACTCAACCCCTTTTACAGTACCTACACACGAAAAGTAAAATGCTTAGGAATATACTTAACCAAGGAGGTGAGAGATCTCTACAAAGAGAACTACAAAACAATGCTGAAAGAAATCACAGATGACAACCACACATGGATATATATCCCATGTTCATGGATTACAACCGTCAATATTGTGAAAGTGACCATACTGTCCAAAGCAATCTACAGAGTCACTGCAATTCCAATCAAAATACCAGCATAGACGGCATAGTGGCTCACGCCTATAATCCCAGCACTTTGGGAGGCCTAGGCGGGTGCATCACCCGAGGTCGGGAGTTTGAAACCAGCCTGACCAACATGGATAAACCCTGTCTCTATTAAAAATACAAAATTAGCTGGGCGTGGTGGCACATGCCTGTAATCCCAGCTACTCGGGAAGCTGAGGCAGGAGAACCGCTTGAACCCAGGAGGTGGAGATTGCAGTGAGCTGTGATCGTGCCATTGCACTCCAGCCTGGACAACAAGAGCAAAACTCCATCTCAAAAACAGCAGCAGCAGCAGCAACATCATCATTCTTCACAGAATTAAAAAAAAAAAAATCTTAAAATTCATATGGTATCAAAAAAAGAACCCAAATAGCCAAAGCCAAAGCAATCCTAAGCAAAAAGCAAATCTGGAGGCATCACATTACCCAACTTCGAATTACACTATTAAGGCTATAGTAATCAAGACAGTATCAAAGCAGTGTCCACTGATACCAAGTACTGATATCAAGGGAGATACACAGACCAATAGAATAGAATAGAGAATCCAGAAATAGAGCAAAAATACTTACAGCCAACTGATCTTCCACAAAGTATACAAAAACAAACTGGGGAAATGACATCCTATTCAATAAATGATGGTGGGAAAA